>NC_084947.1:10280282-10549674 GCF_949316205.1 Platichthys flesus
AGGTTTATGGAAAAGGTTCAACTTAAGCTTCACTACAGCTGGAAATGTGAAGATAAACTGTGTGGGTTTGAAAGGTCAGACACACGCAGATAATGTTAAAGCTCTGCAGCAAGTCGCCTTCCTGCTACTCCAGAGCAATGAAACAGACTTTGGCTAAAACCAGCTTTGAGTAGTAACTTAAGCATTACTATCATCTGACATCACAAGTTTTCCAAAGACAGGCAGTTCCAATTATTGCATTAGAGAGGACACTGGGATATGAGAGGTCCATAATTAAGAATAATTCTCGATAGTGGTTTAAAAATTGTAATTGCCTTTGGTAGGAAAAAGGTTCCCGACTAATTGATGACTGATGAGTTCATATCAATCCATAAAACAGAAGCCTCTTTCTCTCTCTTACGACCAGAGAGGCTACACACATTTGTGCTGATTTGGTCTGATGTGTGTTTCTCTCTCTCTGTTTCATATCTAGAAGTTGTTTTGACTGTTTTGTGGTTTCCTCTTAAAGATGCATGGAAAAAATGCCCTTTTCTCAGTGATGCAAGACCTTAGTCGTCATGTACCGAACAAATTGGCTGTTTGTTTACATATTGTACATCTGCGAATGTGTTCCCCTTGGTTGGAATCAATTCAAGCTGCCTTAAAAAAGACAATGTAGGATAAATGCCCGGCTTTACAAACCATCCCCTGAAGCCACTGTATTATTGTGTCTGTGTTTCCAGTTTCCAATACCATTTAAACATTGGAGTGGCAGAAGTTGATTTATGTGCTGCAGAGCCCTCAGGTTGGGACCTGCACATAAATGTCCATGGACGCGCATGTAGTGAATGTGTGTTCAGGTGTGGCGCCTTTATTCAGCTGGGGGATTTGCGTGTGTACAATATGTAGCTTGATACAAATCTGTTGTCTTTCCCTCACTGGGCCATTTGTAATAAACCTGTGATAGTGTGACAGCAGCGGATTGTTGATTAAGGGGCAGATTTTATTAGTTATAAAATATGTTATGCAGGAGATATACCCTCCCCACCCATGAATATTGATTTGTTAGTTTCAATATTGAAATATATAGTAATAAATAATGATTATAAAACAGTAGTTGTTTTCCAGATTAGATTGTTAGGTTGTGTTTCCACCTAATGTCTTTAGTTTATTGGAAAGAGGCTGTTTAAATTGTTCTGTGTGGAACTAGTGGATGATTACTTGTGCGTGAGAGGAAGAGATGAGTCCTGGGTGTGAACTGGAAATGTGTTTTTTATACTCGCACAAATGATCAACATCAATAAGAAAAGTCACAATGTAAGTGAGGAGATCGGCCTTTGAATGACCACAGCACAAGACTGCATTGGTGTGTGTGTGTGTGTGTGTGTGTGTGTTTTATGTGTTCTCTTATCTGTAAATTGTGTGATCGAAAATTATCCCAAGCTGCAGAGATTTGCAAAAGAGTTGACACTGTGACAGTTTGAGTGATAGGTAGCTTTTACGAATCTGCCGTCTTATTAGGAGCATTCTGTGAAACCTCTATTAGCCCCAAATTACACAAAGCTCCCCCACGACACACACACACACACAATGATACTTTCCTGCTTTGTGTCTCCATCTGTCTTGTACACAAATCTTGGAGGGCACACAATATTGTTTTCCACCCTCTTCTCTCTTTGCTCTTTTGTGTATGAACACACACACAAACCCACACAGACACACACACACACACATCCGTGAAACAATTAGTCACTAACAATGACAGGGGAGAGAAAGAGAGTGTAGACAAATTACATTGAAGAGATAAAACTGTTGACAGAATACCTGACTAACCTTTAAAAACGTGGTGCTTGACAGATCGAATGCATTTTCTCTCGTAGATGACAGCCGGTAGTTACTGATGAAGGATGGTGAGGACTTGTCATATTCCCATTATGTTACAGAAACAACCGGGCAGATGTATTGTAGATTCTGTAGATGATGAGGTTGATGCAATTTAAGATGCATGCACCTGTTTTTTTTTCAAGTAGGATTAATAATGGGTGGGTCAGAGGGGAAATATGATAATGTTTCAGGGTTAAGAGTCTCATTCCCACTGGGACTAAAGCTGATGATGTATTCACTCGTCCAACTGGGTCTTTTGCAACACAATGGGGATCTTGCTATTAGACTCCCTGATAGTGTAAGTGAGAAGCACCTAACAGAAGAGAAAATCCTGACTCCGTGGCCTTGAGGTTTATCAAGAGCTTGTGCTATAGCAGGATACGTGGGTCTTCCGATACAAAAGCCTGGATCGGTCAGTCTGGTTTGTAATTGGACCATCACAATATCTAACGACCTGATGATTAGATTCACGGATGAGCAGCCAGAGACACAAGTGGGCAGATGGACGGTCAGATGGAGAAATGGCCAGTGATGAAGGTGCAGAGCTCAGCAGGCCACAGCACACATTCTGTTCGTGCATGCACATATACGCCATGGACTGGATATAAAGATGAACAACATGACTGCTCCCCATGAAGTGAAGCCAAAGCATCTCCATCGCCACCTGGTGGAAGGCTGAAATATAGGTCATTAAATCCTGCCTTGTCCTTGTTAGTGGATGGGACAGGGCCCAAACTAAGAAGTCGATATACACATTAAACAAACGTTTCTCCGAGATGATCCCTTTCATTTGCATGACTATCACGCTTATGTATTTCCGAGTGCTCATTTTTTTTAAACTAATGTCATGGATGAGGGCTGAGCCTGGATCGTGATTGATCTAGTTCATGTCTCGGCGGCAGGACTTTGCTAATGGGCAAGATGGCAGTGTCCCTGTGGCATACATACACATTATCATCCCCCCTGTTCGTACCTGATCTTCACAGACAAACTTACCGGCACACACAACCAGGAAATTGCATTTAATGGGACAAGCACATGCAGGCGTGCACAACATGCCTATTTGCACTTCCCCGGTTTCCCCAGAGTGGGTCTGACAGATGTGTGCTCCCTAACCCCCTCTCTCTGTCTCCCCTTATAAATTCCCCATTTCTCATTCAGCTCATTAGCTAATTCACAAATCAATATCAATGGAACCTCTCAGTTACACCGAGCCGGCTTTTCCATGCGTCGTGTGTGTTTTCCATCTTGTTACCTTTCTTCCTCACTGCCTCTCGAGCAGTATTCCCCTGATTGAAATCTATGTCAATAAGACCGCTAACTTGCACTCTATTTATTTCTTTATATCATGGACGTATTCCCTCCTTTAGATCCCATTTTCCCTACTTCTTTTCTTCTTTTCCGATAAATTTACACATTTGTGTCTGTGTGGACGATCAATTCTTGTCTTAGTCACACTGTCTAATTTACTTCTTCCCTGAACCTTTATTTTAAAAGTACCAACAACTAACCAAACCCAACTTTATAATCAACGTTTGTTTCCTTTCTCTGCCTCTTTCTTTTGTGTTTCAATATTTATCTTCTGTCTGTTTGGAAGCCATTTTAATACATTTTGTAATGAGGGCTGGCCAGTGGTGCGAGACAAAGATTAGCATAGGCCAGGATCCGTGCTGTTTAGTCCTGTAATGGATGCACATAAAAAAACACTGGGTTCTCGGACTGACTGCTCGTCTCTGTGCTTGATTGATTTGAAATGTTTCGTGAGTGTTGGGGCAGACGGACGTCGGGGACACTCTCGGTGATCAGAGGTCCATATGTGTCTCATTAGCGGGATCACAGCTTAGTGTGCCTGCGTGTGAAAGGCTCATGAAGGAGGCCTCTCTGTGTGGGGATCTGCCTCGTCATCGCACTTTGTCGTTGTTAATTTGACCGCCATGATAAAACTCAAAACTCAAAGGACAGAAACAATATCATGAACTCATTTTTTAAACATATTCAAAAAAGAATATAACAAGCATTAGGTACGGGAGACCTGTATTAAGGTGTAAAATATGGACTCAGTTTTATATCGTATTTTAGAGCTGTACAGTTTCAGGTTCTCTACAAAATGACATCAAGCAAACTATGCTTTTGTATCAACAATGTATTTTCAATCAGCCTCTTGGTTATATCACTTTTTGCTTAATGAGACATTCATTATCTTTGTTGGTAAAATGTACGTTATAGATTAAGAGATGAAATTGCTTCTATGACTAAGCAGGTTAGATGATAAATGGTTTGTTAACAAGCTTCCTTATTTTGCTTTTGGAATTTCCTCTCAGGTCACTTCTGATGTTTTTAATTTCACCTTTAAGCCCAAATTGCCACGTACTTTCTGCTCTTGTTTTCTAAGAAACTGCTTCTATAAAGGTATTACATTGATAACTTTTATAAGCTGCACTTTTCATACTTTACTCTTCTTTCCTTGAGATCTCTTTAGAATACAGGTTAATTAAGTTTGCTCTTTCCCGCAACACATTCCCTGCATTATTTTCAACTGCTCTTTGGAGGCTTTTGCTTTTCTTTTTGCCAAACTGAATCTGAGAATATGTTCAAAAATTCCACTCTGACAAAGTGTCTGGTGAACCACTTATCGCATCTCCTCCCGTCTTTTCCTGTTATCTCCATTAAATGCGTACGGTTTAAGACGAAGGAAACACTTTGCTGCTGCACGCCCGCTACGCTTCAGACGAGAGGCAACCCAGCTCTTCCAGTCTGGTGCATCTGGTTTATAAAAAACATGTGTATCTCTATGTGCAGAATACAAATTACTCAAAGTGGAGAAGGCTTTGTTGTTCTGACCCTGAGTTTCCTGTGTTAATGTCCGACTGGCACAGAGGAACCCGTTAATGCCAGGCTGGAGCAGGAACTGAGTGGTCTCCAGACTCCAGCCTGAGTGGAGCTCTTTGACCTTTCCCCACCACCTAGCTGCGGTGTTTAGTAGCAGGCTGCCACCTACTCAGTGTGTACTCATGCTCGTCCGCTCTCCCTCTGCCATCATTTCAACACCCTCCGTGTTGTACAGATGGGTCAATACATTTGCCCTGTGGTGCCCCCATTCATGCCAGGTTGTAGTCACAAGTCAGGGTGCTTTCCTATCATCTTTTTCCTCACAGGGCTGGTGTCTCTCTTCCCAGTTCATTGGCATCTCTTTGTCTTTTTTTAGCCTGCGTTCGTTCGCCCTTTTGCTTTGGCTGGCATTAAACTATCAGGCTGCTACATAATGCATGAAAACATTGGGGCGATCACAGAAACCATCGATGGATCATAATATTCAATGGTGGTACTGGAAACCGTTTCTCTCACCACCACAGAGCGATCCAGTCAGCCTTATTAAAAAACATTTTTTTTCATTATCCAATGCAAAGATCAGTATTTCATCTGGAAGAGCAGGAGGAAATTCGATCTTCATACTCTAAACGCGCCAAAGCTATTTGCATTTGTGTTAAGTCTGCTTTCCACTCCGAATCGCATCATGGATCCCTGTGAATCTCTCCAGAAATGTTATCCATTACTCTTTCCGTCCTTCCCCAGGAAATTGACAGGGTTCCAACGTATTAATGGAGCCAGAGATCCGTATCTTGAGTATTAAATACTCACCACAGACGCCATGAGTCAGCAGAAGCCCAGTGACTAATTGTCCACTTTCATCTTTATCTGTTTGAACTGAGGATTTGTGGAATCTTCTGTTCCAAAGTGTACTTTCTTCTTTTCAGTTAATTTTTTCCTGTCAACAAACCCAGATAATGAGAATTTAGATTAACTTAACTGAATTGTACAGGGAAAGCCTTTTTTTATGGCTTAATGAACTGAAATGTAAATATTGTATGGTCTACGGAGAAGTACATGCCTGTATCCTTTGTGAGGTTTGACATTGACTCATACTTACTGGTCTAAACCACTGCAACGGAGTCGCCTTTAGGAACTACATGTAAATCTGCCTTAATGTGGATTGAGCCAATTTAAATCAGAATATCATGGAAGAAAAAACATTTAAAAACGATATTTAATCTTTACCCTGAGACGTGCAGGAATGAGACCAGTGAGATTAGGTTGTAACATTTGCGTCAAAATGTTCTTTATGCCAAAAGATTTTCATTTGAAGGCTCTCAGGAAACAGCAACCCCTCCCTCCATTGTGCTGCTGAATACTGCGCCTCCTTGCAGTTGGCAGTTATTCACAGCAGAAAGGCCAAATCTCCGAGGGAGCCTTCTTTCTGCCCAGCTCAGTGCCTCTGTTAAATTGTGATACCATACTGTTGGGACACCAGACGCTGTCCTCTGTGGCAATGTGTGGCTAAAAAAATAACCTGTTTTTTTCAGCTTGCAATTTGCATCTAACCTGTTCTTCTTTGATTTGATTGTTAGTGGGATAAGCTGGGTACACTCTGTGATTGAAGAAGTGTTGTTAAATTCCATCTTGCACCGCAAGAGTGAGTAATCTGCGATAGAAGGCTCACGATTTATGTTCTCACAATGTTCGGTCTGATTCCCAAGCCACAACCTGACTGCTAACACTGTTTGTGTCTGTCATACTGTTGTTTGCAGTCAATGGTAACATGGAAGAAAACAGGTTGCCCTGACAACATTGTGCTACTCTGTGTGCCAAAAAGTAATAAAAAAATAAAAGAGCTGACATTTCTCTGTGGTATTTTGTTCATGGTTGAAATAGGAGTAAACATACAACAGGCACAGATGCTGTTGTCAGAGTCTGGTCTCTGTGTCGTTTATCCACATCACCCATTGTGTTGCCATATCCTGGGTTCATGTTCATTTTGCGCAGGGCCAGTGAGAATAGACGCTGAGTTTTGGAACTGACTCCTAGCTTTGTTGCTTTTAGGCAAAACCCTGAAAACAAACTCATGCGACCGTTCAACAGTCGCATCTCATCGCTCTATGCCTCCCCCCTTTGCAGTGAACAAGTAGAGAAACACTATGAAGCAGAAATGTGGTCTGAAGCTGAAATGAGTTGTCCGGCTCCAAAATCGGGTTAAACCGGCTCAAATTTAACTGTGCATGGCCAGTGTTAGACGGAGACTTAGATAATACACTGTGAATTTTAAATCCTTAAGGTTTGTTTAATTCATGTTTCTTCTGAAATCGTTCTCATCAAGGCAAAAAAGTCTGCAGACACAACAGAATGGGTCCAGATTGTGATTTGTAGTCTTGCACCCTCATGTCCCCTGACAGTATTGTGTTGTATCTGCAGGCGAACAAAGTTGCCACCTCACTGAGCATCGCCCAGGCAGAGGTTGAGCGGGCTCTGGCCTGTCTGTCTCTGCCCTGTGGCATCTTTACAGTACCCGCAGACAGACGCAGAGAGGTTTTCACCTCCGTGTCCCTGTGCCCTCACTCTGTGTCAGCTTGGCATGGAGCAGCACCTCTCTGGCAGAGGTTAAGCTGTTTATACCATGTTGAGATATGGGGTTCCCGTCTCGGCGCAGTGCTGCCCTTGCCCTCTGCGAGGCTGGCACACGACGGCCTCTTCTTGGCAGAGGTCAGATGATAACTCCCTGCCCACTGGGGCTCTTGTTCAGCTCAAAGTTAGAGCAGTGTGCACCAACACATCTGTTTTTTCTTCCTCTCTGGCAGTTAATCACTCGTTCAAACCCCACGTGCACTGACCGGGGCACATCACTCTCTGGCCGTGTACATTGGTTATCAGCTCGGGAATAACTGTGACACAGGGGGTTGAAAGATAAAGCTTGTGGCGAGGGCTTTTTTTATGGAGACATGAACTCTGATGTCATTTTACTCATCCGATTACTTTCTTGTCTTTCGTCTGAAATACATGTGGCCTTTGCACCGTCATGTTAAATGTTGAATAGGGAAGGAAACTTCATATTTCCTTATAGTTATTCAACTCACGCTTAATATTGCTCACACGCCAAGACACCTGGTTGGCCAAGTTGGTCTTTGAGTCATCGACCCGGCTTGTGGGAGATTGGCTTGTAATACAAATGGCATTATCTTGACCGTGGTTCAACAGCCTGTTCTGTCTTACACATTGGCGATGCTACACCTCTCTCCCTCTGTGTGCCAGAGTGCCCTCTGTTGCGGATAATGCCCTGCAGGTCGGCGGGGTTTGGCAGCTATCTGTCTGTGAGTCAGTGGTTGAGCAGGGTTTTGTCCAAGGCAGTCTGTGTGTGCTTGTGTGCCCAGGAGGGTCAGTGAGTGGAGAGCTGTTACCTCCAGCTCTCCCATTCTCTTTAGTGTGCTTCCTCTCTCAGTATTCATGGCTCAGTGTGCTCTCCCCCTGTCTTCTATAAGCACTTCTGGTCTCCTTTTCCGTTTATCTCCTTTTCTCTTGTCATCCCTGTTTTCTTTCCCTGTTTTCCTTTCCTCTGTCCCGTCCCCTCTGTGTCCGTCCCCCTGGATTTCTCTCCCCTGCTCCTCCATTCTTCATCTGTCGCCCTGTTTATTCACTCCCACTCTCTTCCCCGCTGTCATTTCTGCCTTTTTGTCTTTTGTGCTTCCTGATCTTCTTTTATCTGAGCTGTCGACATGGTGGGCTGACAGAGACACAGACACAGACACACATGGGGGCACACCCACACACGCTGCATGTTTAAACAGTCATTTAAACACACACGTGCACATACGCACACTTGCTTTTTTGCGATGACAATGACATACTGCATTTGTACCCTTAACCCTTACTCCAACCCGGCACGGAAATTCTCGCAATGGGTAATAAACTTAGAAATTGTGCACAGAGGAGATTCATAATTTGATACACCCACACACACACACACACAGACAGACACACACACAATCAGACAACTCACACATACACAAAGAATGTCATACTGTGTGGCTTTATGAGGAAGATAGTTGTTTTCAGGATGAGTCACTCCATACAGTGTTGGTTTCCCTCCCTCTGCTGTGAAACAACAGCCTTCAGAAGCTAAAACCATGGCAACAGCCTCGGCAGCCTTGAGTATGGGACCTAACATGAGATCAATCGAGGAGCCAAACACAAGTAGACCTACGGACAATGACGTGAGACCATGAATGCACACACAAACACACAGACACACACACACACACAACCACAGTTTATTGTACCTCTCTTCTCAGACACCCTGAAGAGGTGCCTTATATCTCTTCTCATTTTTTATGATCTAAAATCCCATTTTTTTCTGTCAACTTCATACGTGCGGGCTATCCAGAGGACACTGAGGGCTTGTATATATTCGCTATTGATGAACCCCTGGTTAAACCTATTAAAGGATTAGGCTTTGACCTTCAGGTGATGGGGTCCCCACAGAGGCTGGGGAGAAAACTTGAGAGGGAGGAAGATAATATGATTTGGAGGCTGATTCAGCGCTGTTTCATTTTCTCTTTTTTCTTCACTTTTGGCAGACATCCCTCCTCTGGTCGGTGACAGGGTTTGAGCTCGGTTGCAAGACAGTTGTTAGATGATGAGAAAGGAAGGGATGTACAGATCAATAGACCAGTGAGCAGAGTGGGACGGTTTTCAGCCTGATCGACCTGGACCCGTGACCGGTCTCAGTTAACCGGTTGTGTGCCCCTCGAATTTACAATAAACACCAACGGTAATCTTAAATGATTAGGACCTCAACAGTACTCAAGTTATGTATATATGTAAACAAAAATTTGAATGTTTGCACCAAGAAAATTGGAATCGTGCATTTTTAGAAAAAGGTCTTGCTGTGTATTTTTGTTTTGTTTGTCTTTTATATTATTCGTTTCCTTCTCAACACACTCTGTCCTACTTC
Organism: Platichthys flesus; assembly: GCF_949316205.1. Taxonomy (NCBI): domain Eukaryota; kingdom Metazoa; phylum Chordata; class Actinopteri; order Pleuronectiformes; family Pleuronectidae; genus Platichthys; species Platichthys flesus. Next base: position 10,289,926 of record NC_084947.1, read on the forward strand.
CTATGTCTATTTGATATAACTACTATTAATTAAAGTCAGAATTTCCGGAGAAAAAATATTGATTAAATCTCCTAAATCAGGTTATTCTCCCTTTGTCTTGGCCTTGGCCTGGCTGAGTAAAAACAAAACATTTTAATATGTCACCATGGGATGTGGAAACGTTTTTTATTTTGTAATGTTCTGTAGAGCTATCCATTAAATGCGAACAGCACACACCACCACCTGAGCTACAGATACTGGTATCGTTTAATCTCTTCTTGGGAATTGCAACAAAATGAAAGGGAGCAGTATTTGTCTTTCTTGTGCGTCCGTACATCAGAGCACATTCCCACTGAGAATCCATTGACAGGGATAATTAGGAGAACACTCTGAGGGTTTTCTGAGCAAACTAAAGGTGAGTGTTCTGCTGCAGATCACGTATTGCTTCTATGAAGTAAGCTCTCCTGGCCAACCAGCTCAAAGGCTTTCCCGCATACAGTAGCGGCTGTCTATACAACTAATTCCTAAGGGCCTTTGCATGTATAGGAATCCATAACATTTTAATCGCAGAGCTTGTTTAGGGTATTTGAGCTGTCTATAGTTTATTTTGTGCACTATAATGTATACTGGCTTGTTAGAGACATGTGGTTAATCTATCTACGGATTCCAGAAGTCCCTGCCTGCATGTGGAAAGCCTATTTTGAAAGTCTTCTCAGCTTCACACGCATGTGTATTGTTCAGGGCCCTAGGATGCATTCCGTGCAATTCTGACACGGTGCACAGCTCTTTTGCAGTTTCGGAAAGAAAAGCTGCAACCAGCATATCCAACAGGTCAAGCAATCAGCCCATTCCTCACAGGCATATTTTGTACGGGCACTGCACTGGTATATTTAAACCGAATAAATGTCTTCCACCAAAATTAGTTTTAGTAAACAGGGCTCGTAATCACTACACTTCAAGTAGAGTCAAATTATTATTAATTATTCATCCAATCAATTAAACGTGAACTTATGCAGCATATGTTGTTGACAGTTTTTAATTCACACAGCCTGAAGGAAAACTGACAAAAACCTGAGCTGCATGTTAACTTTGACTGTGTGTGTCTACGGTTGACGTGCGTGCAAAGGTTTTTAATGAGGTTATATGAAGTTAAGATTGATACAATACAATAAATAACTTGTATGCCTCTAGAGCGAGGTACGGCAATTTTGTCAAGTTCTCACTGAAAGGTGTGAGCATGAAAGAGAGAAGAAGAGGTGAAGAAGGAGAGGGAAGCAGAGCAAGTGGCCAATGGAGCTGAGATGGCGGCGCTCTGAAGTAAGGAGCCTGATGATTGCTCTCACTGGGTTCTGACCTCATGCATTGGTAAACAGGGCTAGTGCTGGTTCCCCTTAACACACAGACAAAGTGGCCCACATGCACTCACCCATACCCACTATCCCATTTTGTTTCTCGCCACTGGGCACACACACACACACACACACACACACAACTTGGGTCAATTGAATACACCTTGTAAATGTGTTTGCATCTCATTTCATGCAGGAGCCATTTAGAAATTAGAGTCCTCACATTGAGGGGTGAACCGGTCAACAAGGGAATGTGTTGACTTACGCCGGGTTCACACCGGACGCGGAAGCGACGCGGAAGCGCCGCTGTTATCAGCCTGCAGTAAAAACGGCCTTTCATATTTTTTTCAAGCATCTACTTACTTGTTGCTACAAAATTAACTGCATCAGTGTCCCAACATGTGTCTTTCTTGGTGTTGTCTTTATACAACATGTCCCGAGGATCATACAATTCACTGCACCTCTCCACTTCAATTATTAATTTAATATCATCCATGTTGAAGAACTTCGCTGTTTGCTCCGTAAAAAATCGGGGGTCGGGGTAAATTACGTATTCTCCACTCAAGCCTATGTGGAGAATACGTAGCCCCCCCCCCCCCCCCCTCTCTTTTTATCTGTATCACTGCTTGTGTGGCTGTAGTGCATAGGCAGAGGGGGACATTTAATAATGTGGTCGGTAAAAGTGGTAAAATTAAAACTCCAGGACAATGTCTGGGATGCATATTTGATAATTTATATCATATAAAATATGTCGTCAATATCGTTTAAAATCGTTTTTCAGTGTGTTTTCTGGTGCGATACGCTCGCGTCAAGCGCAAAAAATAGACTCGACGCCGAAACGATCGCTGCACGGCGCGAGGCAGCCGCGGCGCAGCGCAGTGCTTCAGCGTCCGGTGTGTTCAGCACAACGATTTAACATGGGAGTGGATGGGAGCCAGAGGATTGGCGCTGCGCTTACGCCTCGCTTCGGCGTCGCTTCCGCGTCCGGTGTGAACCTGGCGTTACACGTCTGACTCATGGATTCGCTGAAGTGCACCTTGACGTATTAGACACGGACAAACGAGTCCATGCACACACACTTTTGGGGACACACACAAACACATACTCACTTTAAGACTATTCAAAATAATGAGGCATCTTTAAATATTTGTATTTTAGGGGAGACATATTCTTTTCAACCCAGAAAAAGAATATCCCCTCGTAAAGCAACGGACATACCCAGAGGTTGGACTACTAGACCAAAGGCTGATTACAAAGCATTACTCAATTAATCAACATCTATTATTTAGTTTGTAGAGTTATTCACTTGCTCAGTTACATGGATGTTACTCATCAGTTATTAGATACCATTCGGTTTTATTTTCATTAAAATGGTCTATCTGTGTTCATAGTGCTAAATGTCACTAAAGCTGTTCCACACCCACAGCATTTCTTCTCAGGAGTCTTCGTCCGACTCCTGGTAGATTTGCTGCACCTGCCAGGGTGGAACATATTGCACCTTCATCACTCTTATAGGTGCACTGAGTTCAATGAGCTCATGTAATGGCCAGTGTCGCTCTGCCCAGCATCAACCTGAGCAGAGGTGTAATCAGCCAGGACAAGTGAAAAATACCTTTGCTGATGGGTTCGGCCCGAAACAACTGCTTGACCCACAGTAATAACTACTGTGATTAAAACCCCATGAAGACCCCTATATAAAAGTGATGAATAAATGCATGAATTCATACTCTGTAGTTGCACTAGCTCTAGCTCCTTGAATATTTGTTCAACTTTATTTCTAGATAAGTGTTGCTGTCTATATATACTGTATACTGTGTATATACATTTATATATTATATACTGAGGGGGCAACTAACTTCAAATTTTTAAGCTAACATAATATATAATATACAATATATGCAATATAATCTACTGACATTTGGTACATTTTAAATCTACCTTTTTGCATTGTAATTGCGTTACATTTTCAGTTTCCTCCTCCAATTGTTTGTGCTAAAAACTAAATCTGATTATATTTTCCTCATGTAGAAAGCCTGTGTGTCCCTCTACTTCACACAATCTAGTTCCAAGTACAAAACATAGCTGCTCTGTTTAACAGTCAGAGAAAGAGTTATGAGGACGGAGAGAGTTGAGTTCCAGGTTTGGTGACTCATAGGAAGGATCTGTGCCTTTATTTTAAAAGAATATTCAGCACTTACAACAAGGACGCTGTATACTGTAAACACTGAAGCTGATATAACACCTAAAGAGATAATTTGGTGTAATGACTCTGCTGAGAGAGACATGTGGGGGGGGGGGGGGGGGGGGGGGTGACAGGGAGCATGTGTTGAGGAGATAATGTAAAAGACTTATTTAATTACCTGAGAGTTCCGACGCTCTGTCAGGTGTTGCGCTAATTATAAGCTAGCGAGTGGAACTAAGCACTGCCACATTTGCCCTACTGAAGTGTCCTTGAGCAAGACACTCAATTTATCCCGGAGGCCATGCTCTTTAGTTTTAACCTCCCTCCTGAGAGACAGCACAAAGATAACCTTCCTGTTGTAAACGTTCTGGTTTGAAACATATTTGACCTGCATCTCTCTGACTGTGTCGAGATCTTCTGGCTCTTTACAGTGCCCCCCTTTATGACTACTGGTGTGTTTTAATGAGACCGGGTCCGATGGTGAAGCTAGAGTAAACAGTTTGCTCCGCGCACAGAAAACTAGAAAGTAATTTCTTTTGTAGCTGTAGAGAGCAGGAGCCGTTTACACCAACACCATTCCCCTCGCTCCTTCAGGGTTCATTAAAACAGTACATTAACCCATGGAACCTTTCAGGAGCTGCTGCTTTACTTTTGATGCCAACGTATCCTTGTAATTACCTGAAAGTATCCAGATTTCCACTGTGGGGAAGTGTCGAGGGTGAATGACAGATATACTTCCAATGCAGTGCTGGGCGGCGCAATTAAGTGCTGCTTTGTGTTCTGCTGACTTGTGCTCAACGGAAACATAATAAACTTGTCTCTAATTTACATAACGTGTCCAATTATTTTTGTACATAAATGTTGGCAAGACAGCTTTTGACACAACATCATAAAAGACGCCGCTCTCAACTGTGCAAGTTTTGTTTTTATGAGTCATGCAGACACAAGGGGAGTTTTTTTACACTTGAATGTTCCCATATTGCAGCAGCCAGATCGATCTAGCAAACCTCCTCTTATTCCACCCCCGGTCAGAACTAACGCCCCTCTCTGCACATTTCATCTAACGTGGACCCAGATCTGAAGCTGTGGGAGATTGAAGTAATCACACACCTTCGCGCCGAGGTGTTGATCTCGATCACTGCCTCTCACAAACAGTGGAAAGGTGGATATTTAACCTGGGGACAATGTCTCCCCACGGTCTGAAAATGTCCACATGGATACCATATATTGATTCATTATTTTAATTCAGGGACTTACTAGAATAGGTTGACACGCTGAATAGTTCAAAATACAGTTGTTTTGCTGCAGCATCTCTGTCCACTCTCTGAATGAAACCCTCCATTTTAGCTCTCTACCAAAAGAAATGTAAGTAGGCCAGCATGTTCTAATATACTAGTTGATAAAGATGCTTTCCAGGAAACCAGAGTGGTCAGTGAGGTAGGTTAGCCTTAACCCTCATGGGTCAATTGTAGTCTTTAATTTTAAATTACATTGACCCAGTAAAAGGACTTCAAAATGTCAACCAGCTGTTTGCTGAGACGTTACACCTCTGCACTGTTGTTCATCGGGTTCCAAACCAAATACATGGCTTTCTGCCATTGTATCACCCTAGCAGGAGCTAATGCTAGTTTCTATTTGTGCAGAATGTCTGTTTGCAGAATGAGCTTTAAGGACCAAGCTTGGGTCAACTTGAGCTTGTGAACTTGTAAGGATAGTTAAACAATGCAATGCCAGAGAGTGTGTACAGATAGTGCTTGTACAGGGCTTCTGTGTAAGCTAACTGGTATATGTCCTTGTGAGCTGGGGGACTGAGTGCATGATAACATTCTGCAGGCAGACAGGACTGGGCCTACTGGCCAATCACGACCAAGTTAGTTCAAGTGTGTTAACATGACAGAGTAAAGAAAAGTAGCTTGGAGAAGTGAGTATATATCAACCCCCCAAAAACACCACCTTTCCATCAGAATATGGTTTTTGCTTTAATACCTGTGACACACGAGTAAAGGGGAATAGCTGGAAACATTCTGTCTCATCTCAAGCGTCTGTCAATCCATCTATCGTCTTTGTAGTTTATCCTTTGAGAATTCCTGGGGGGGGAGCAAATCCTGGCTGACATTGGGCGAGAGTACACCCTGAACCGATCCCCAGCGTTCCACAGGGCTGAGAAACAACCAATCTCTCTCACATTCACACCTCTGGGGAAATGATTGTCACCAATTAACCTAAGTGGCATGTCTTTGGACTGTGGGAGGAAGCTGCAGTACCCAGAGGAAACCCTTGAAGACATTTGGAGAACATGCAGACTCCACACAGAAGCCGAACCAGGGTTTGAATTCACACAGAAACTTCTGGTTGAGTTGAAAGTGCTTTTTATCGAAACCCCTCTTATAATATATTATGTAGATAGTTCTGTATATATTACTTTATTTCAAAATCTCATCGCTTATTACGCTTTTTTCTGAATGCTGTCGGATCATTTAAAATGCTAAGAGGTCAAAGATCAGCCCAAACTAAGTGTTGTTTTAGCAGAGGGAACGTTTTTTACTTTAAACCCACAGCACCAGCCCTGAGCTCCCTGGCTCCCTTGTCTGTTCCTCCCACCAAGCTGCAGCTGTTCTGTCTTTGACAGCCGTAAGTGGACCAAGTTCCTTTTTTAATGATTTTCCCCAGTATCTGATACTCTATAAGAGGATGAGGCTACTTGTGAACCAAAGTCACAAAGCTCAAATGAAAGAGTCAATTAAAATCTTTTATCTTTTTATAACAGGGATTTCTCACAGGTAATATGCACATTATGAACATTACTCTAGATTGTCCTCCAATGGATGCGACGTGACCTTGATAATTTACAGCCCACCAGTGAAGTCTTTAATCTGTACCTATTTATATATGGTGATTAGATGTATGATTCAAACTCAAAAGGATATATACCATTGAACTTACATGGGAATTAATAGTGAAATTAATAATTTCTTAATATTAAATATTACCCACTATCTACGAATAGGTTGTGTGTCTGAGTATGAAGAAGTGTTGTTGGGGAAAGTTTCAACATTGAATTGATTGATAAAACAGCAAAAAGTGAGCTTGTATTACATTATACTGAACTTAATAAACTCTTGTGTGTGTGTGTATTTGTAAATGTGTGTGTTAGCATTAGCTAAAGCTGAAGTGATTTTTACAGTTTAGAAGCATGTCAGCTGCTTTATCATAAGTTGATTGGTCATGGTGCATCACATGTTTTGCCAGTGGAGCTCACTATCACTGGCAGATGCTAATGCTGAGGCTAAAGTTAGAATTAAGAGCAGTTGTTTGTCATATCAAAGGGGGAAAAAACATTTGCATCTATTTTAATGATTCCGTGGAATGTGACGGCTTGAAACAAATTATATTCAAAAATAAGTGTCATCGTTGAGCCTAACCAAAAATATATTAAAATTGCTTGTTAGCACAAGACAAGTGACATTAACTCAAATTAAGCCGCACCTTGCATATGCAGCACAAGATAATCCAATGTCAGAGTAGATTTGAATCCCAAAATAAATCATTCTACCACAGCTTTCTCAGTGAGCAAATAGCTTTAGTAACGACGTCTGAGCCAGTGTATTTTCTGGATGGTTTTTTTTGTGGAGGGAGGCTTCAAGGTCACATTTGGTTTGTATCCCGTTTGCCTGCTCCCTCCGTACATCATTACATCCGGCCCATCAGTGCAGAGGGGGGACAGCGAGTCAGGACGGTTATGAAACCTTGAAAGGCTTTTCTCACCGTCCACATCTGATGGACCGTTGAGCTCTCAGAACATGTCTCAGACCTCTTCTGAAGCCCGCGCCGACAAAGTGTGAATGTCTTAAAATGGGGCTGGACAACATAAAAGAAGAGCAAAGTGAGCTGAGAACACGTCCATAATGTCGTCTGATTATTTCCCCCCTCGCTTTTTTGAATGCTAAAATAAATCCAGAGTTAGAGTGAAAGACAGACCACAGCTTATTGTTAGTCTCAGTATGTCTGTTTCTCTCTCTCTCTCTCTCTCTCTCTCTCTCTCTCTCTCTCTCTCTCTCTCTCTCTCTCTCTCTCTCTCTCTCTCTCTCTCTCTCTCTCTCTCTCTCTCTCTCTCTCTCTCTCTCTCTCTCTCTCTCTCTCTCATTCACTTTCATTCAGGCTTCCTTTCTTCTCCGCTCTCGTCTCTTTCTCACTCTGTTTATGACAGGTCCCATAGTGTCAGTCATGAGTTATTGTTAAAAGGCAATTACCCCTGTTAGACTGGAGGAGTCCGAATCAATATATGTGCACACAGGCACACACACACACACACACACACACACACTGACTTTAAGGCTCTCTTGGGACCACACAAGTATTATTTAAGAGTGACTCCTCTCTCAAGTTTGTGAAAATTTGAGTAGACATATATGTTACGTGCGTGAGCGCATATGTTTGTGCCTAAGAGCGTCTATAGAGTTGTCAAGTCTGAATTGCATTTGGGGGATTTCTTTAAGTCATTTCTTCTTCCCTACAAAAAAACAGCAGGGGAATAAAAAGTTTGGACGGTATTTCTCATCTTCACTGAATTACCAGGACACTTCCTGTGGTTTCTCTCCTCCTTTGGATTGGATCCCTCGCTCTCTCTGAGTGTGTGTGTGTGTGTGTGTGTGTGTGTGCGAGCGTTGTCACATTTGCGTGCTGCCTGTGGTTCTCCTCCTTTGTTTTAGATCTGTGGCATATGCTCAGTGAGTGGTCCCTGTGTATCCACTGCAATGTGCCAGAACTGCAATGAAGGTCCAAGTGAGACTTTTTAAAGAAAAATAAAAAAATCTGTTAGCAGCACTGCAAAGAAGAATCAGGAATTTTACATTTTTTGCAACATTTAAAAGTGACTGTTGAAATAAGCATAGGACATTTACTGTTCAAGACACATATATGGTTGAAAAGCAAGAAAAAAAAAAAATAATAAACAACAAAAATCTATTAGAAAAATCTATTTATTTTCATTGATGCCAGTTACATTACTATGTAGTGGTGGAGGTTTTTAATATTTCATATTTGAGTAGTTTGGAGTATAGTGATAATGAATTGAATGCTAAATAAATAATTCCACAGCTACAGTGTTTAATAAAGTGCTGTTGATTTGGCTGGATGGCTTTAGCACTCTCTAATGTAGAAGCTGGACGACTGAACTACCAGTACAGCCCAGTGCACATGCCATATTTTTACTGTAAAAGATGGTTAGGGAATTTGATTAAAGAAATAGCCATGTAATTTCTACAAAGTAGTAAAAGTCAATGAGGCGAGCAGTTCTCGCTTATATACTGTTATGGGGATAGGGACAAAATGAATCAGCTCCATCTGAGGTAAAACTGTCATTGTTAAAGACCCCATTTATGTTCCAGTAAGGAATCCCTTCCATTCCCAGTTTCCTGAGTGAGTATTGATATGTGTCATACATGGTGCTCCTGTGGAATCAAAGCTAATTTCCCATGGTTTGAAATAGAATGAAAGCAGAATCGTAACTGCCCATTTACTGATATGGCATTTCTCTTCTTTTCTTTTTTGGCAATTTAATACTAATAGAGCAGGGGATGTCAGCAAGACATATTTTCACCTACTAATCTGTATAAATTGTGTTTTATAATATCCGTTACTTACATTATACCTCTTGTACCACATGTGCAGAACATTTAACTAGAGTTTTTACTAGACTAACTTAATAATAATTATTAGTTTGTAAGAATTAGTGCATTCAGCATCTATAAGGGGACATTTTTAGCGGTTCAGTATCGGCGCCCAAGGACACCTTAGCATGCAGATGGGGAAGACTGAGGCTGGAACCACTGACCTTCTTGTTGAAGAACTACTGCTCTACCCCTCAGCCACATTTAAATGATATACTTAAGCCTTTAGGCAAACAGAAACTATATTAATAATCTTTTTTTCAAAATACTAATACACACATGCACACGCATGCGCACACACACACGCACACCTGCACTAAAACATTTTCAGTGACCCGAATGGTGTCTTATGTATTTAACCTTGTTGCTGTTGCTTGAGGCTGTGGCCTGGGATGGGCAGACAGGAGGGATGCAAACACACATTCACATGTACATTCAAACATCCCTGAACATTCAAGTTCACCTGCAAACAATAGTGATGTAATAGTTTGATCAGTGTTCTGAGACCAAATCTCTGAGGAAGAAAATAGCTTGAACATGCACACACACACACATGCACACACACTGTACCCCCTCTCCTTATTCCAGAGAGTTGATTAAACAGGGATTATTATTGTGTGCAGTAGCCATGACAATTCAGATTGGGGTCACTCGGGTCAATCTGTGGAAACAATAGATTTAATTTGATGCAAAAAATTACATGAAACTGACAGATTTGTGTGATGCTCTTTTTTTGTATAAGTATGTTTTCCATTCTACCATGAGCTTTTTACGTTCTTAAGTCTTAATTAAAATATATGAAGCATCAGTTGTGTGTTGGTACATCATAAATAAGGTTTATGTGCTTCTCAGCAGCCAAATATGAGAAATTAGTGCAATTTCCTGACTAGATTGGCTGTAAAAGACCAGCAAAAGCAATATTTTATGCTGTTATGAGCATTGTTATTACCGCCAGTATTAAAGGTATAGTGTCAACTGGATTTAAAGGTATAGGAGTGAAAGCAGTTGCATAACTGTAATTGTATACAATCTTCTTATAAGAGGGTAGATGCCTAAGTCTAATTTGGAATTATCTTAATTAGCTTTGCCCTCTGTATTTTCGATAGCATGAATTTGTTTTCTATGAAGAGAGTATTTATCCTTTTATCTTTACATGTTTTGTCGAACCATCAAGAATGGATGGGCAGCAGCATGTTTAAAGATTTATTTGAAATGTATGTAGAAGAGAGACAAGAAGAGCAGCCTGTGAACAGAACAGGGCCCAGAAGGGAGCTGTGTGGCATGCCCTTAGTTACTAGCACAGATCCATGCGGTTACAAACAGTTATCCCAGTTATCTGATGAGTCTAAACCAATGCAAACGATGGTTATGCCAGCCTGCCTGCAGAGGATGGTAAGAATGTTATTGATGTTAGACGGCCCACCGATGCAGCGTGATTCCATCCAGGGCTGTCAGAAACCAGTCTGACGATGACATATGGGTCATTTTTTGAGAGTGACAGAGAGACAAAGCTTTACACGGTGGGCTGCCACAGTCTGGTAATTATTGTTGACACCAGTATGTATTTAAAGGTAAATATACAAGCTCAGTGGTTGTCAAAACATGAATAAGGTTACCAGCAAATATAATACGACTAGTTTATAGCATTTATATGACCCCAGAATGGCCCGTCCCCCGCAGTCATGTCTTGATTAAATGGACAATGGTTCACTGAGCTGTCATACAGGCTGAATGTAGTATGTCTGTATTGACAAACATTCCCCATGGTAGGAGAGGAAGGGGGTCAGCCCCTACCTCTTTCTTCCTACCTGTGTTAAAGCCTCTTCACCTCCTCCAGGTATGAGGCTGAGCTTTGGGTAAGAGAGCCAGTTTGTCCGACATGATCGCTGGAGTATGAACTATACCTCCACAGCCACCGACATGGTTTTCCTGTTCAGAGACTGAAATAAGCATCACAAGAACCAAAGAAAGCCTTTGCAGGTGTTTAATACTGCATTGGAGTCAAGTGAAGTGAACGGGAGGAAGATGTATCATGACAACTGAAAACAGCACAACAAACAATGGCAAGTACACTGAGATAGAGCCACTGGCTTTCACCAGGCTTCCACCAGCTTTAGTGGCAGTCAATGTATGAGGAGATTCATCGGCCGAAATTTTGACAATTTCCCTGATCAAATCTTGCCTTGAATGAGAACTGCGACATGAGGTGAGAGCCAACAGTAGAATTCTGCATTCTTGCCAAGACTTGCATCTCTTTCAAGGGATTGTCTACAAATATAACAATGAAATAGACACACAAGTTGGATTAGAAATGACTTTCACCAGGGACCAAACATCGGTTGAAAGTGGATACATGTTTCATTTCGCAGTGATAAAGTGGAATTCTGGATTACATGTAGTATCACTTACACTGAGGGATATTTAAGGATTAGTCTAATTCTATGTTGTAGAGATGTATCCAAATGGGGATTTGTCCGTCAAGTTGGAGAAACATAAATACAGTGCGGTGTGCTGTTTTTTGATGAGGTGTTAGTATCATGTCACACGAAAACAGCTTCAGGCAGCTTCAATGCTACAGTGTCGAATATAAAGTTGGATTTCAACATTAACATTTAATAGCTGAAAGTTGTATATTTTGTTGTATTCTATTCTAATTTGTGCAGTTTTGTGGGGATTTGGTTATTTAAACACAATTACTTTAAGTTTCAAAGTAAATGCGTATCACTTTTGACATAGTGGATATAGTCAAACCGAGATGGAAGGCAGAAAAATGCCTGAAAATCGTTTTAAAAAATGTCAGCTTTCATCCAACCACCATCTACTCTGCTTTACACTAAAGGCACATATTCACTATACTGACCTTTTTCTTATAAAGTTATTGTATATATTGACTTTAATTATGAGAGGGAAGTATATTCTCCAGCGTTGGTGGAAGTGAAACATAATTGAATCATCAAAAGTATTGCATTGGCATTTACTGCAGTGTTGTGATTGATTAGGCTCGGATGGTTACTAGGATACCATCAAATTCAACTGTATATGAAATTAGGACTCTGACATTTCGTATTTTAACTAAAAGACTCTTGTAACTGCTTCAGCTGATATTTTCAGAGTGGTGAGATGCAAGCTTACGCCAATATTTATCAGGTGATTTGTAAAACAGAGACAATATTAGTTGATAAAATTGGAATCAAAGATATACGGAACCAAGCTCTGCTGCTTAGTGAAATATATGTTTTGTTTGTAAATCCATGTATAAAAACACAAAATATTTATCTAGAGCTACCGTAACCCTTATTAACAAAGTTGTCACAGTGAAAAGGTGAGCATGTTGAATTGAAAGTGATTAAGAGTTGTATCTGATATTTTATAACCACAGAATCATGTGAATTTGTTATTAACCTTAACATTTAACTAAATATTTTATTTGATTGTCTTAAAAAAAGGTGTAAGGGAGTTTTATTGTTGCTCTACTTGTCCATGTTAATGTGAATGTTGTCTAACATTTTATAAGCATGCATTATTCATGAATTATAATTTGTGTGCATTTTTGTGTTAAAAAAGTAAGAAGTTAGTAAACCAAAAGATCAGGGATGGAATTAGCACATTTTGAATTCAGTTCATATAGTAGACCAAACGGTGGCAGTATATTTGAACCAGAGCTTTTATACCAATGACGTCCAAAAGTTCCAGAAAATGTATCCACGTATCTAGAAAGCGCATTCGTATCGCAAACTAACTCTTGTTTACACATAGAATATACAGACACAGCCTATGTTGTTTAGGACACGCCTCTGGGTTAGAAAGACAGAACGTCAGTCAGTGAGTCAGACAGCCACATTAACTTTTGGTCTGCAAGTCAAACATTTAGGTGGTTGGTTGGTCAATCAAACAGGCTTACTCATTCATGCTTTGAGTGGTACTGTCAGTCAGGAAGCTCTCTGCCTTCCAGTCAGTGAATGTAGAACATCAAAAGGTTGGAGCCTCACACTGAGTGCCTAGTGTGAATGCTCTATGAGCAGAGTAATGCGATTAGGGTAGACTGTGTGATATTTCAATCGGTTAGCGCCCCGCAGCCAGATGGGAAACATGCTATGAATATGAAACGCTGCTTAAGAGGGCTGCTGGATTCACTGGCTTTACATGGGTACATGGAATCTTAGACCACTCATACCCCATCATCCCATTGAACCCAACAATTAGCCAATAACTCTCCGCCTCCGTATTTGTCCGAGGATACAAATAGACATAAAACAAACCCACTATGAGTTTAAGAGACACAGCATGATGCCACTCAAATTCAGAACTCACATCTCTAATGGATTCAAATCAAAACAGACACATAGGTGTCAGTTTTATTTAGTTTTTTTAAATTTAGATACACACTGGCACATATGCAATATGGTCAAGATGCCTGCCTTTTGCACGATTATTATTATATACATTTTGAACATTAAAGCCACGCACATACTCAGAATTTCTTTGCTGAACCCAAGTTTGAGTGCGTGGCACGTTTTATATAACCATATAGCAGTACTCTCCAGTGTGCAGGGACACAGAGCAAAACGATGAAGTGCCGGAAATAGAGAGACCACAGTAATAAGATGAGGCAGTAGATCTGCTTTTCATGTCCTTTTTTTCTCATCGGGTGTCTCGTCCCCTCAGAGGTCTGTGTCAGGGACGTCGTGTTCTCGTGTGAAAGGTTCACGCAGGCATCACTGGTATTGAAAGCCAAATTATTTATGACTAGTTAGATAGGTGGCTGTGGCAGCTGTGGACTCCTTCTCCATTGCATGTGTGTGTGTGTGTGTGTGTGTGTGTGTGTGACAGAAAGTGTGCAAATTTATATCTCAGACTAGATGTCAAGATTCCCAGAAGGTGTGACAGCTGAAAGAAAGAGAGTTGGTGAAGACAACACCTGTCTGAAAAAAGTTTGACATGATGTGACACTTTTATATTCGGCCTCTGTCGTGTAAAACCTGATGTGCAGTCTCCATGGTGGAAAGCAACCAAACTTTTCTCAAGATACTTTATTATCCTATATATCTCTTTATACAAATTATCTGTACTAGAATGTGATTTTTTTTTCTCCTAATAAAATGTGTAGCTTGGTCTTTAATTTAAATGAACTGCATATGTAATAAGGAATTAGTTTCAGTCCAGCTGGTACATGCTACAAAATGTATTTCTATAAAACTGGTTAATGTATTTTATGGTCCGTTGTGAAACATTTATGGGGATTTATTAGCAGAAATGGGATATAATATTAATTATTAGGTTTTCATTAGTGTATAGTATTACATATGGGCCTTCTTCCACAGCATCCCACATATTGCAATGTTTTTGCATTGAGTCGACAACAGACAAACTGAACAGCCTTAATTACAGCCTTTCAAAATGTTTCATTCCCTAAAGACAATTCTAGGTTCTGTAACATCCTGGAACTAGGTAGGTGACGGCCATTCAGTTGGTGTCACTAAGTCCTACACACTGAACCTTCAATGTTTTTAAGTAATGAATATAGTAACAGAATAGGTAGTTAATGGAAATCAGGCTCTAGAATGGTGATGTTTTTGGTTACGTCGGTGCTTCATTGAGCAAACAAACTTGGACAGAGATGACTCCCTGTCTGAATAAAGTCAGATTATGATAAAGGTGTATGCGGTTTACCTCTTAACTAATAGAGTTTACTGATTAACCAGTTTATACTCTTATCAATCATTTGTTACAAGTAATATCTCATTTATCACATTTCACACTTCATGACAGACTCTACTATCTGCCGTGTAGTTTGTAACATGACAGGCTTTTCATTGGCCTGTGTAAATGCCCAGAAACTAACTGGATTATGCCGATTTACTGTTTATGGGAATATTAATATGAAAGACTGGTAAGTAACCCGCCTCTGATAATTAAGTTGTGTTCATTATAATTACACATAGTAGACTAAGTAGTGTAATCAGTGACAATATCATTAATTTAAGTATTACCTTGCTGTAGTTATAATGAATTGCCAATCAACAATCAGTGAGAATTCATGGAAAACTATACATAAGGACAATAGCATTTTGAGATCACTTTATAGTGACATAAACACTTGGCTTACCTGATGCACCATTTACTGACCCATGTTTGGGTATTAGTTTTTATAAAATGCTTTTTTAACTTCTACATTAGTTTATGAAAGAGGAAATTCTTCATTTGAATAATTTCCAATACAGTATGGTTGTGGGACTCTTATGAATATTCACTGTGCCACAGCTCTTACGCACACAAATCACCAGCAGTCATTACAACTGTGAATGATTAATTGTTGCTGGTGATAATGGAAAATATCAACTAGTGCAACACAAGCTCCAATTCCAGATTTATTAATTTTCTCCAGGGGAATTAACAGACTAGACTGTAAGATTACAGGTTTGGATCCCTGAGCAGGGAAAATAATTATTGCCAACACACATTTAATAATTATTAACTACTACTGCAAATTATTAGGATTCAATGTATTTTTCATTATATAATTCAGTTTAGTTTATTTAGTCCTCATCAATACTGTCCAGTTTGTCGAGAGCAAAAATTGTGATCATAATAAAACAACATTAAAGTATAATGCAACATTACAAAGAAACAAGATGGGACCTCATCAAAATGTTTATATAGATGTAAACTAACAATGGCAAAATGGCACATTGTCATTCCACCAAAGATCCTTGATATAACAAGCTCCACCTATTATATCATTCACTTCTCCCCTTTTATCTCTCCATCCTCCTCTCTCTCCTTCTCTGTTGTCGCTTGTGAGAGGACAGTAGTTCGGCCCAACTGGGGCTTTTATGGTCACACTCATAAATGTTTCTGGGCCGGGGGGAGAGGGGACAGTTGATTCTTAAGAGATCAAAACGAGTATGAAATGTGGAATTGCTATGTTGCAGCAGTTTAATGGAAAGGCGATCAGGCTAGAGACGTAAAATGAATAGAGGCTGGGTGTTTTGGTGCGATATAGATATAGAGCCAGACAAGATAAGAACAAAATGCCCTAACGTGTGCATGCTGCCAAACGGGAAGCTAGGATCTGTGATCGTTTCAGACAATGCAGTTGTTATCTTCCCATCCGGTGCTTACGTGGTTTAAATAGCAAATATACATGTACCTATTTGAGCGCAGATGCTGCTTTTAAAATGAGGCACGTTTTTGGCTCATTGCTGTCTTGATGCAGTGGAATGCAATTTAATTGCACAAAAACCCAGTATGAGGCGAATGGCACAGTTTTTTTGATGGTTGCGTTATCAAGATAGTTATATGTACCTGCATAGGTGAGTGATTACAGTGCACGCACACCCTGCCTCCTGCATGTCAGCTTCACCTCAGGGAGCTTTGATGGGGTCCTTTTGTAGCTTTCCCTTTTCTGCACACGCACACCCGTTTCCTCTTCACTCTCTTACTACCTAAAAATCTGTCATAATGATGACAATCCTCCAAAGTGCATGGGCACTTTGCCTATAACAAAAGGGAAGATGGCAATTTAATTGGTTTACATGTTACACTCACACAATGATGAATTTATAACAGTTTTTAAAACCGTGCTTCTGGCCCTGCAAACTTGTCTCAGCCATTTCATTAGCAAAAGTGGATTTGGACACGTCTTAAATGCATGCGCCATGAGATTTAGACCATGGGCTGGCACAGTTTAAATTAACCCCTGAGAGATTGAGTAGTTTATAAAAGAAAAGACTTTGCCAAAGTGAAAGAGAGATAGCCGGAGAGAATGGTGCAGGGATTATTTCCTCTCCTTAGCACATTCATTTCACCGAGTTTTCTTCTACTCTCCCTCTGGACATCACCTTTCCTCCCCTTCAAGCGATTATCCCTCCATTTGTCATTATATATGTGGCCCAAAGCTGTCACTTACACACATATATTTACTGTTATCTGTGCACCCACAACAAAGAAACTGCAAGCCCCCCACGATGACCATTAGGGGAAGCCAGAGATATCGAAGTGCTGCTGACTGCAGGTATAGCGCATCTGCCATTTCTATTGGCATTTCATTATTACAGATGTCAATAATTATTGTAAAATAATTATTAAAATCCTGAGGGCACACAGGAGAGGGTAGCCGAAGAGCATAACACGGGAACAAAAAGGGAAGACTGTACCTGATTTATCACCAACATCTCTACTGTTTTAATTAAGTATCCCATTCTACACTATAAAGGGACATTTGTCAGATTTAAGAGTCCAATGAATTTTACAAAGCAGTACACATGTATCTCATGTGTTGAAATCTATCCTCAAATTTAATGCTGAAGAATCAGGAGAAATCCGATGGGTAAGCTTCCTCCTAATAGAAAGTCTACAGAATAAAAGGCCAACATGTGTCCTGGCCAATGTCACAGAAACGTTCCATCTTTCACAATTGAGAACAAAATAAATGATCTAATGACAAACTGGAAACCTCGATCTTGTGTAGAACTATGTGATGCTCTTTTGTCGTCCTTTTAACTGAGAGACCGAGAGTATTCAGTCAAAGAACAGGTTATTGGCGCTGGATCGCTCCCATCACCTCAGTGTCCTGTTACAAGCTGAATGTTTCCACTCCATTAAAAACAACTTGGCAAGAAGAGCAGCAGTAAACCAGCAGATGCGGTTGGTAGGATAAGTGTAGTAGATAATGCACTTGGTGGTTGGGTAAGATTTTCATGACCTTGAATCCTAATGGATTCCCACTGATGAACTTTATGTCACAATACATAATAACACATTGTGTTTGCTGCTGCTCTTGTAATCTGCTGATGCAGCTGGTTAGATATCAGAATTTGCAAAAAATAAAGGTGAACATATATTAGTATATTAATAGCACACAGGTAACCGTTGTATTATTGCATTATTGTTAAATGACAAATAGACACTTTTCCGCTAATTGATAAATAGTTTCAGCAAAGTATTTGTCTGTAAAATCGGTTCTGAGGTCTGTTTAAGTGCAGTTTGCATCAACTGCTTTTTACTCTAGGCATGTTAATAAGAAGCCACATTATGCTCCATGCATATTATATATATTATATGCACATTATGACTGACCCGCTCTATCATCCGTAGATCATGTGCAACCTAAGCTTGTTACCCTGAAATCAGACGAATTGATTACAGTTACATCTGGCTGATCAATCACTTCCTGGTGGCCATTTTTCAAAGACTCTGGCACAGATCGATACCAACTTGATAGATGAGAGTGCTTGTCTTAAATTTCAAGCAGGGCTCAGACCATGATGTTCTGTGTTCGCTCTCGGTGGTTGGATGAGTATCAATCTTCTGATTTGCCTATTGTGAAGCGGATATCACAAGGGATATAAAACATCAAGTTGTTTCCCTCTATGTTCAGAGCTGTGTGTGGGACCCATGCTGTTCAGCATGAACTGCATGTGGATGTTTTTCCTTGTCACTTACTTGGCACTCGAATTTCAAACAGTAGAAAGTTAACTGGCAGTGGAAATGTGATTTCCTGTCAAATCCAACCCGCAGGTAGCTGATTACTGTTTGACAAAATGGGTTTGAATTTCATAAATTTTTCTCACATAAGCAGAGAAAAGGTCTCCCATTGATATTTGTGCAATCTGTGAGAGCATACGATTACTGGTATAACTGGTTATGTGAGGTGGGGGGGGGGGGGGGCTGCAGTAAGAGGAATACAAGCCTCTGAACCAATCAATTTGACAGAGTGACAGTTACTGCCATGTCACCCATGGTATGAGGAGTTCTAACAGATATCAACTGCAGTGGATATGACATGATGAGGTGTCTTCATAATGTAGGTAAAGCTTAGTACCCCAACCTATATATTAGCCAAAGGGTAACAACAGGTCAAAAGAGAAGAATAGAGAAGCATCAGACGAACAAGGCGTCTAAGATTGCAGAGGAGAAAACATGGACCATCACTTTCTCAGTGAGAAAAAAGTGATTGAACTCATGAGAGAACAAGAAGAAAAGAAGGATGAGAGGGATTGATGTAAGCCAATCTATAAGTGGCTAGCGTAAAGGTTCCCAGGAAGCTATTGATCTGCGGCAAACATTGATCTTGATACCGTAGATAAACACCTCTGCATTAATGCAAGCAGAGTCAGCTAATAAGTAAAGGATGAAGACAAATGCCCTTGGACGTATCATGGCCACTGGACTTGGAAATCCCACATCTCTAGTTTATCATGTGGGGCTCAAGCTGTAGTAAGCAACACCCACCAGCTTCGTCAAACCCAATGTCGGGAGTTTCTTGCCGACCTAATTAAGGTCGGCAAGTAATCTGCTTACTTTTTTAGTAAGCAGATTTTCTTACTAAAAATATAATAAAGTACAATTAAAGAACTTTCACTCTCATCTTATTTGTGTGGAACACTGCCATGAGCAGCTTACTTGAATTACTCCATCAGACAGCCTACTACAGAGAATCCTGTCTTTACCCATTTTCCCCTCTCTGTCACTGTGACCGTTTCATCGACGTGCATGTTCGACCCCTCGTTGGCAGCACTTCTCATGGAATTCCAATAGCAATGCTATACATTACAGGGGCTCCTAAATCCTTAAGTGCCTCCGCTTTGAGTACATTTCCAATAAAGCTTAAAAATGGGTCGAGCTGCCAGTCGATGCTTATGTAATTCCGTTTAAGAAGGGTCCATTGATACTGTAAGGGATGGTAAGACAGACTAGCTTTGGGAAATGCTTAAAACAGTTGCCCTGCCTCTTGGTATTGTTTTTGAGTGTGTGTCTCAGCGTGTGTGCGTTCTTTAAATTTGCAGCAGATGGAATAAAGCGGTTGACTCATATTCAGTCAGTGGATGGTAAATGGTTGTATCTTCTGCTAAAGTCGCTGAAGGGCTCATGAATCTATTTTTAAATTGTTCATCCGGATAGTATGGACCCACTGGTTCTGAAGAGGAACTCTGCCGAACCATTAGTTCCAAGAAAGAACAGTTTCACATGGTTTCATCATCTTAAGGCAATCCCAGTGTGTGGCACACATGCTGCAGTTTTAAGTGCACCCTTATGACTATTTCAATTTGGAGATCAGAGAAAGCAACACTGCAGAGTTGCAAAACTTGGGTGTGTGAGAGATGAGTGAGCCTATAAGACTATAAGTTATTCATATTTTGGAAAACTGGGAGAATTGGTAACATCTACTTTTAACCGAGGACCTATCCTTGTTGGACTCTTCCAACATCAGGGCAATGATTTCTATAGAGCGTCCGCTGTTGAAGTATTATTGGGTCCTTTGCTTGAGTGTTTATAGGGGCAGCAGGAGAAGTTACATCAGCTCTTTAAAACCTTTAAAAAAATCTGAGAAAAAGGTATGATTACAAAACACTGAATAACCACACACACCCCAAATGTTCATTTTGTTTGCAGGATCGATTGAGCACACATCGGTACACACACACACACACACACACACACACACACACAAACACACACACACAAACACACACACAGAGTAGTTCAAAAACCTCAAAAGTCCCTCTGTGAATGATGCTGGCTCAGCATTATTAGCTTACGCCATTTGTTAGACTCCAGACTCCATCCAGACCTGTAGATTTCCCCAGAGGGACGACTGAAACAAATGACCACCCAAATGCAATGCACTCAGGTATATAGGCTACTATCTGTAATCCTTTTTCTCTCCCTATTCTGCTGCCTCTCACTTGAAAAGCTTATTATTTTAAATCTCTTTTCATCCCTTCAAAGCTCTTCCATGATAGAAAAAAATGAAATTTCCACTTACTCTCAACTTTCTGTTTTTGAAATATATATACTTTTTTTAAATCGTTTTTCCTCCTGCCCTTCATTTAAAATAAAGTCACATTACTTGTAACTAACTATTTATCAATCTGTTTAGTTTTGCAGAGTTATTTAACAAACACGGTTAGCAACACTACATTAACACACAATCTGACACAATCAGTACCCAGCTACTTCATCATTTTTATACTTAAGTAGTCCCCTTCTAGTCTCAGAATTTGTCAATGACACTCACAACTCATTGCAATTGTACATAGAGCTACAACAAGGAAATGAGACTTGGAATGGCCCCTCCTTTTATCCGCATGACTAATGGCCACTCCACAACGTTTCACAGACACACAGTGAAGGAGACACTGCGGCCGTCCCACACAACAAACCACAAAAACTCAATCTTCCTCGTTTGGTGCATCAAGGTAAAATAGAGTCTGACACAAAGAGAGGGGGAGTGGAGAAGAGAAGATACCCTTGTGGTGAGACAGTCATGCCCCCACTTTAAGAGACTCAGTTGGTTTGAGCTCGGGAATTGCATATGAAAGATGTGATTATTTCAGGGAGCGTTATTCCAGCAGTTTAAGCCCGAGAAAGACATGTTTTGGACACCAGGAAGAATGCATTTACTCCCTTCTTTCTTTAGGGGCCATGGTATTACACATTTATCCTCACAAGAGAATCCAAGAACACCAGAAACTAATGAAAAGGGAAGAGACTCAGCAAAATTAGTAAGAGTCAGAGGAAAACAAGAGAGAAAGAACCACTCCAGTTACCATTTGTAGGATGGAAAAAGTTTGCACTGGTAA
This sequence comes from Platichthys flesus, assembly GCF_949316205.1. Lineage (NCBI taxonomy): Eukaryota > Metazoa > Chordata > Actinopteri > Pleuronectiformes > Pleuronectidae > Platichthys > Platichthys flesus. Next base: position 10,311,689 of record NC_084947.1, read on the forward strand.
CATCCATTCTCTGTACCGCTTAACTTTTTGAGGGTCACTGAAGCCAATCTCAGCCGACATTGGGCGAGAGGCCCCCGCCAGCTGATTTGTACCCTGAACTTGTCGCCAGTCCATCAAAGAGCTACCAGAGAAAAACATTCACTCTCACATTCACACCTACATTCACAATTTAGTCTCCAATCCGCCTAACCCCAGTCTCTTTGGACTGTGGGAGGAATCTGAGAGTAGTCAGAGGAAACCCACCCAGAGAGAGAACAAAGAGACTCCAGAGAGATACAGACCCTGGCTGAAACAGAACTTGTAAGGGGAACTTTTTTGCTGGGAGGCAATATGCTCCCCGCAGCAGTAACAGGAGTATCTAAGCATTATTAGTACATAGTTATTTAATTTCCCATGGTCTACAGCCTCTGACAGGCTTTGACTATTTGCCTGAAAGGACCAGAGGATGGAGAGGGAAGAGACAGTCGTTAGTAAGTTCATTTAGTAGCAGTTACTGTTATGGTATTCTTCTCTTACGATTCTCCGGTGAGTTGAGATAAGTAAAAGAATAAAATAAAATCTGAATAACTGTGTACCAGAATGTCTCTAATTCTGCTGGGACTAAAACAAGGAAATTAACAATTACTCCTCTTGTCCGTCAGTCCGTCTGTGTCTCGCCGTTTCCCTTTCTGTCTGCAGAATTTCCTCTTTGTCACTGAACTATAGAGCGGAACAGGAAATTAACAATTATTCTGTTGATTCTTTCCCTTGCACTGACTGACTACAGGCTGCAGGAAGAAATCAATGGCGCAAATTAATCCAATCTCTCAAATGCAATGCCTACAATTTTGTGGGCACACACACACATGAATATGAGTCAAGCAGTGCTAAATGGTTAAGGTACAGTGACTATGTATGTCGGGTTAGCAGAGTTTTTTTTTTTCTTTAGAAGCGACCACGATCTCTTGTTGACCTTATAATAACATGTCCACTTGAGCTGTGTTGGTTCCATGTGACAATTTTGTTTGTGTGTGTGTGTGTGTGTGTGTGTGTGTGTGTGAGAGGCCTGTTGACTAACAAATAAAAGATGAATCGCATCAACATATGTTAATGTTTATGAAAAATGCTGCTCCCTAATGTAAACTTATTTCTCTCTTGTCTTTCTCCCTCTTCCTTTCATGCCATGGTTCCACGTTGCTGTCATTCCTCTCCAACAAAGGTAAGAGATAGACACGTGTGCATGTGCATTAGTGCACGTATACATGAATGTGTTCATCATCCATATTATCGGTATAGTAGCTGTTATCATTGCTGCCTCCCAAGCGGCTCACCCAGGTTCAATTCTTGACCAATTTGCGGTCCGTACCCCTCAGTTCTTCTCTAAATAGTGGTTTAGAGGATGGATGAACGGATTACGCCTCCTGGAATCAGCCTACTCTCTTAGTGCACAATCTAGTTTCTCCCTTCACTTTTCCACTGTATAATGGATGTCTTAAAATATTAAGTGTAAGCTTGTATATGTTGTCTCCAGTTTACTCTATAATGTAGTGCATGTTTTATTTCCAGCAAGGCCAATTATGGGCTTAGCAAAGATGGATCCTGTATGAATCCCACATGGTTGTTTCAATTCTCTCTTTTAAAAAATGCATTATATGTTGTTTAGTAAGCAGTTTGGAGACAAGATGAACTGCATTGATCCCTGAGGAGGAATGAGTTCACCACCACAGCAAAGTGGCATACAGTAGACAAAAGCACGATAACAAAAAACATTAGCTTTTAGATGATGTCCTTATCATGCTAATGCACAACTCTCACTGGCAAGAGGGAGCTCTTATTACAGTAGATTAGCTACTGGCAGATTTACACACTGCAGAACATAATGAGACGATGCACACAGCTGCTTGTTTGGATGAACAGGAAACGGCACGGGGAAGTTAAGACCGCTAGATAGAAACAAGCACTTATGAAACACGACACGTCCACAATAAAACACGACTCAGCTGAAACCTCACATGGCAAAATGTTGCATGTCAGATCGACTCTGCACGGCTGGAATGTTGTGCGACCATGTATTCCCGTGAGAGAGTAGTTACCCTCAAGGAATCTGTTTTGCAGTGACATTGTATCTTTTTATATGATATTTTTACGTTGCTTTGCGTTTCGGTTTGTGTTGTTGTTGACTGCCATCTAAAAGATGCATTTGTAAACTACTATGCTGATCCAGATTTAATGCAGCAACGTAAAACAACATCAAGAAATGCATTTACATCCATAGGAATCACACGGTTGGCTGGAACTTTTGGTGTTGCAGCAAAAAAAGTTGTTTTCTTTCAAATGTATATGAGTTAATAAGAAATCACGTTTTGTCAAAGAGTGTTCGTGTGTGTATCTGGAAGCGGGGTGTTGCTGGAGCTAAATGGACATATAGTGTTTATGCCCGCAGCTAGAGTCAGAAATAGCTGTTGAGAAAATAGCCAGAGGAGCTGTACATTTTGACATCTCCCTGGTTGCCAAAACAAAGTACAGAGCCTACACACAAGTTACACAGGCACACGCACAATCACACACACACACCCCATTTAGTCACATCACAAACCGAGATCGTCGTGGTACATCATCGTACACACTTTCAAACTCATGGATATAGCTTTACTTCTACCTCCCACAGTCAGCCAGTTATTCAGCCAGTTAGTTAGAGAACCCGGCCGAGAGAGAGCACAGAGGCAGTGACACTTACTTTGACTTTTAGTGACATTTGTATAACCATTACGCAGATGAACAGCCAGCCTTTCACTCACTCAGCCCATGAGGTGTGCGAGTTTAGGTTTAGGACTCATTAATAACTGTGACGAACATGGCGCTCCATGGCGGAGAGGCGTGGCTGTGAGAAGTGTGGCCTTTTGTGAAGTGTCGTCGTGCCATGGTGGCGGAGACAATGGAAGTGATGGAGGACACAAAGAGTGGGTGGAGGGGGGGGGGGCAGATGAGATCAGGGGGATCAATGAGAGGAACGAGGTGGAGGTAGAGAGATGGGGAGGAAGATGACTAGAGGTCAGCGAGTGTATTGTCTCAGCATTATTGTATGAATTGGAAAACGCACTTATACACACACACACACACCTCTATAGACTCACACGGAGCAGCAGAATGCCAGTGCCTCAAGCAATAATCGCTTCATCCATCACTTCATCCATCATCTGTATTATAACAGATCCATCACAGTCCACACACGTCTGTGAATTTGTGCACGGATGTCACTCCCACGCACGTACACAAAAATTTGAAGCATGGCTTGCAATAAGTCATTGTGTACAACTTATACATGCTTACCTACTGTATAGCCAGATATCCATCGGTAGTTTATTTATTTCCATCTGATTTTTAATCTAACATCAGCAGGCGTATTTCTTCAGAGAAATAAGATATGAGAAGTGCCTGGCAGGAAAGCTGAATCATTTTTTTAGATAGGAGATTATCATTTCTTGGCAATAATCCATATTATCTCACAAACCAAGAGGAAATTGCTATTCTACTTCTTTTTCCCCCCTTCAAAGATTTTCACTTTGATACTGGTGCAGTAAAAGAAAATCCGTCACGGATTATTGATAGGGGGATGTCAGCCTGCACTTTGCCTGTTGACATATTATTTAGGAATTTAGATGTAGTATGCTGCCGTTCAATTAATCAGACATCCCATTTAGAAATCCTTTGCAGTTTCTCATGTAGTCGTGACACAGCATGGAGTGAAACATTAATATGTCTAAGGTTTAGGGATTAAATGACTCCGACAACTTTAAAAGTGTCGAAATGTGTGAAATGGACCATTTCAAGGTTGGATGTAATTAATTCCTTTGAAATTCAGAAACGGCTTGTGCTTGTGTGTACATGATTTGTCCAGCTGTCATGGAACTGTGGCTGGTCAAATTTCTTGATTTAATAGGTTACAGGTTCCTTATTGACCTTGGAAACAACAGAAGACCAAAGAATCCCACCACACAGTTACTTAAATATACCTGTCAATGTTGCTTCGCACTAGTATTTGGTTACTATTCTTAAATATGAAACCATCTTTGTCCTAGCAATGCCCTTATACCTTTGAGCTTTTATTTTGGGGTGAACTTTTAAATTCAGCCTTGACGTCAGATGTTTAATATGATCAAAGCTTGGTTTAAATTCACTTTAAATCCTCCTCTAGTCTCTGATGATAAAGTAAGGCATTGTGAATGCAGCAGGATTGAAGCTGCTGCCAAAATGCTGAATGTTTATCAAGAGGGAAACAAGCTTGAAAGTTGCGTGTGTGCGAGTGCATGCATGTGTTTGTGTCTTCTGTTGATTTTGACAGGGGGAGACATTCTCAGCTGAGTGCTTTTATCATCACACAGAAACGCGCTGAAAGTGTTCCGATGTATTCCCTCTGGGCAGATGCACTGGATTTTAGACGAATTAAAATGATACTTCACTTTGGTGTAACATTTACAGTTTTCACAACTTATGTCCTCATTGAAGTTCCTAAGAGGTGAACCACCATCATTTGGTGACCTCAGTAATTAACAATGATGCTTCACTCTCCCCCCCTCCAGCAGTCAGGAAATTACTCAAAATACTTTTGCTAAAATATAAAACAAGACAAAAAAACAACAAGATAATGACATCCCATGTGTTTCTATTTTGGATAACGTTGTTCTAAGATAATTGAGACATATTTTAATTTCAAGACTTAGATGTCCCAAATTAGGTTTCTTGAGTTCCTTCATCCTGGCTGATGATTGCTGTTGTTTTAGCTCTAAAATTCTCTTAAGTGAACTTGAATTGTGTTGCTTTGTTTGGTGTTGAATTCAAACTTTTATCAGTTATTTTACAACTGATGCTGCACTATTTGATGATGTTGCCAAACCACTCAGATTTCACAATTCAGATTCTGCCAAAAATGAAACAAAGTACAATACCTCGGACCTTAATACAAGATCCCAATGCTTTTGTTAATCCCACAAAGAAGATGTATTGAGGAGGCCATGGATTCGTTCATTCATCTTAGCTTTCTTTTTATTGACATGTTTTATTGTAATTTTATCAGAAACCAAACCTTTTGATTTTGCAAAAAAATGAGGGAGGAGCACAGACTTTGATCTGATAAGTTAAATCTCTGAATGGACTCATCTCCATCTCTTTGTTGGCTTTGGTAGCTGATGTTCCACATCACCAAAATCCTTAAATCAGTAATAGTCACAACAAATGCTGATGAGAAACACACACATTCACATGGTGTCACCAGAGCCTTAGAGGACATTACATTGACTTACATTAACCACTAAACCAAAGTACCCTGATATTGCAACATGTCCTTACCTTAAAGTTTTTAAGACTGAGGTCCTCACAACATAAGTAATACCACACATGGACCCACACACACACAAATCCAATAAGTTCTTATCTGGATCTGAGTGGCTGTCCACAGTAAAACCTCTGTTGTGCTGAAACACCAGGATTGGTATCACATGTGTATCATGGCCAGATCTATCATCATCTCTGGAGCCTGTGTGTGTGTGTGTGTGTGTGTGTGTGTGTGTGCATGTGTGCCTGTGAGTAAAGACTTTAGCCATGAGCAACCATCCAGAATTCTTATCTAGTAAATCCAACAGCTTGACCGCATTTTGCTGTGGCAGAAGCACACAGACACAGTTTCTGTCACAAAGATTGTTCACAAACACGCCCCACATAGACACACTGTACTGCACTGCCATGCCTGACATGCCAGAATATCTATCGACTGTGTGCCATCAGCTGAGCTCCGATTTGGCCATTCTGAAAGCTTTGAAGTCCATGTCCCAATAGTGTGTATGTGCGTTTGTTTGTGTGCACATGTGCATTAGTGTGTGTGTGTAAGATTGTTTCAGAGAGAGATACTCCGGACATATGGACTCTTCTTTTTCTATCTCATTTCTACCTTACTACCGAATGCTGCACTGCTGCTGCTTCTAATCATCACACGTAAACAATCCAAAGAACATGGTGCGATGAAACTGAGGAAGGCAGATATAAGTTATTTTGGTGCATCATCCAAAGAACAATTATTACTATTACAACTATTCTATCTCTTTTTTTTATCATCAGCACACTGATTTTAATTCAACTGGCTACTGCATATTGAAGAGGAACCAATTTAATTCTTACTAATCCACCATTTAACCCAGATGCACACAGACATATGCATACAGACCACTCATTTGCATAAGTATTACTAATGCATGCAAACAACAAACCACGTCTGTGCAACAAATCTCATGTTTGTGTACTTGAGGAGCTAGAATTACTGAGAGAATAATTTTGTGAATTCTAAATGTGTGCATGTTTCTTTCTATTGTGTCACTCCTTTTAACTGCACATATTTTGCAAGGCTTTGTAAGTTTTCTAAACTTAAAATTACAAACTTTTTCCTTAAGATCAATATTTAGATTTTGTTAACTCTCGAAATGGTTTCAAGGTCTGAGAGTTTCATTTATTTTTGATGAGGTGTTCAATGCTGAAAAACAAGGTGTTAAGGTAATGTTTCCTCAGCCGTGGCTCAAGGGTCACTTTGTCAGACAACCATGACAGACCTCATCCATGGCTGAGTGACACCTACAGGAAGCTAACTACTGATCTCAAAGCTGCTAAGAGAGAATGGTGTTATACCAGTGATCCCTCTGATCTGAAGGTCTGTGAGTTGCTCCTCCCTCTCATCCCGGCACTGAGATCACAGAGGCAGTGTTTCTTATTGACCAGGCAGCCAACAAGGCCTGTACACTGGTGATTTGTATTGCTACCAACCTCCTTCACGCCACACATCTGACCATGATAAATTCTTTACTGGCTTTGTGAACACTTCAGATTACATTCAAACACCTCTGTTAAAACACTGTTCACTCAACCCAGCTCAAGGTGACCACTCTTGTTACTTCCATTCTCATCCAAGGCAATCGAGTAGGTTGTATGAAAAAAAAAGTTCCCTGGCCTCTGCATTCCTCTCACAGAACACCATCTGTGATCCAAAGCAGTCGACCTTTAGGTGCAACCACTCTGCTGATTTGGCTCTATTTGTGACTAGAGCCCTGAGGGCTGCTAGAGGTGAAGCTCAGTCTGTGGTTTCATGTCTGATCATGAAGCTTTTGTGTGAACTATCAGATCCCGCTTTCTGTTCTCTCCAAAATGAGCATCTCTGTCCTAGTGCTTTCTTGGTTTGACATCTATTTCACTGGACATTCCTTCAATATGATATGTTGTGGACAAAATTCCTTATCCCACCCCCTGCCCAGAGGGATGCCCACAGGTTCGATAATGGGGGCCTTTCTTTTTGCAATATACTCCCTGTCCTTGGGTCTAATTATCAACTGGCATGGCTTCTCATAGCAGTGCTATGCTGATGATACCCAACTAAACCTGTCATTCCCATCAGATGACCCATGGACACAAATCCCAGCGTGTCTCTCAGACATATCCACAAGGATTAAGAAATGCATCCTTCAACTAAACCTCTTCTCAGATTAAATGCATCATCGATGCAGCACAAAATCAAGATTAAAATTGTTCACAAGAAATATTGGTGTTTTGTCTGCTGACCAGCTTTCTCTCTCTGACCATATTTTAGCTGTCTCCCAGTCACGTTGCTTTTCACTGTACTACACAAGAAAAAGAAGGCCTTACATAACTCAATATGCCACCTTGGTTATGGTACAGTCCATGTATTTGTTTTCACCTTGAATACTGATGTGTCCTGGTTGGCCTCTCTTGATGCAGAGCCAAACCCTTACAGAAGGTCCTGACTTTGGCGGATCTCTGGCATTCATGAAGTGTGACAGTTCTGTACTAAGCTGGGACTCAATTGCAAAAGGAAGCACGGGAGACAAAGAATAAAGTAAAAAATATAACTTTACTTAAGCAATCCAGAGGTCGTACAAGGGTAGGCAGTCAGAGAAGCAATCAGGCCAATTCAGGGAAAAGGCACAAAATCCAAAGTCGGATTGTTACAATCAGCTTAAAAGAGCAAATGTCACTCAACCTCCACTGACTACAAGTGGCCACCAGAATCAAATTCAAGCAAGCCATGCTTGCTTACAGATGATATTCTGGGTTTCGAATCCATCGGTCTGAACTCAATCATACTGGCTTTTTTCTCCTTTGCAGCTACTGCATTTCTAAAAAAACAGCATTGCCATCCCTGCACACAAGACCGCTCACTGTCAAGACTGTTCTGGTGTAGGGTTTCCCACTGCTGAAATTAATTTCCAAATACTATCAGAGCAGAGGCATCCCTCTATGTCTCCAAGAACCTCTTGAAGAGTCCTCTCTTCTTAGAGCACCTCCTCCCCTAACACCTCCTACACCTTAGTGTGCCTGACAACCATTTACTTTGGTACAATTCTTCTCTCGTTCTCCTACACTGTGTCTTGTTCAGCAGATTAAGCACTTAACGATAAATGTAAGCTCTCCATTGTACTGAAGCTTAAGTCTTGTCCCTCAGGTGTAAGTCACTTTGGATAGCAGTGTCTGCCAAATGAGTAAATCTGAATGTAAATGTTACTCTTTGATCACAACCTTAACAAAGATCTTTACTTTTACGACCACAGCCAGATCATGGCTGCTCTCAAAAGTCTTGTAATAAAACCTCAGAAAATATTGATCCACGTTTTACATATAGTGAAATTTGCGAATGCATTATTTATATGGAGTTCCTGTGGTTCTTTGGGAACTTTGAACACCAAAAACGGCAGGTCAACATTAGCATTCAATGTGATGCTTCACTTCCTCGCGGTGCATTGTTCCTGACGTTTGAAGGTCAGCGTGGGGCGGAGTGACAGAAAATGAGACAGCCTAGAAGAGTGAAAGAGACATTTCTTTAACCTTTTCATGGAACAGTACAGTAATTTATATATCTGAAAGTGGCTTTATGAGCAACACAATTGAGAATATCATGAAATAAGTGGAATCAATATATTTAAGCTCTCCTTTATTTTCTGGGAAGAAAAGCAAAACGAAGTTGAAGGTGAAAGGTGCTGCACTGACAGAAAATGAAAGCAGTTCCAACAGCACCTGGGTATTTGTAAATACTTCTGACAGGCCTCTCAACTTATGTGCTGCTCAACCTGCTTTTAACAGGGGCAGAGATTTCGAAGGTGCACTGTTTAACACTGAATTTTATTGATACCGATACTGGTAGTGTACCAAGATGAGCACATCAGGAGCATCAGCACTTTAGGAAGGGTTCTTTTGGTTTGTGTGTGTGTGTTTGTGTGTGTGAGAGAGAGAGAGACAGAGAGAAAGCGTGAGTGAGCAAGGGAGGGCAAGCAAATGCCCTCAGGCAGTGAACAGCACACTTACCTTTTCTCTGCACTGATACACCTCTGTATTCCCGAGTGGATGACACACACACACACACACACACACACATGCAGTCTCTCCCTCTCCTCCCCGCACAATGTCAGTTCCCATACACAGATTTCTTGATTTAATAACTGTGGCCAACTTCAAACGAGCTTTGAAAGGAAAGAGGGCAGACTAAGTGTGTCCGCTTGTAAACGCCCCTGCACTGGTTGTGACAGGAAGAATGACACGCGGTCGTTTGCATTTCTGTGAGCTTGCATACCTCATCTGAAGATTGTCGTTGAAGTGTTGTGGGATATAAAGAATTGTGTGAGCAGTATGAATCTTTTTTAGTGTGTCAAACTTAGGGGAGAGTGGAAGGATTCTCTAGCTGGAGAAGGCTAGAGAATCCTGTCACTGTGTTACACTGTGTGTGGATTTACTGGATTACAGCGGAAAGTAGAGAAAATAAAATGTCATAAAATGAGATCAGGTATGTCAGGTGTAAATCAATAGTTATTTCTTGAAAATTATATGGATAACATTGCTGTAGTAGTCAAGTATAATTTGAAGGATCCTTTCAGCTAATTATTCTGAATTGTTAGGTTAAGATATAATCCATTGAGGTGCTTGTTATCTTAATTCTACCCTTACATTTAAATTGTGGGTTAAATCTCTTCATTGACTTTGTTAATGGGATTTTCTCCTATGTAGAATCAGTAGTTAAATGGTTCTGTTAGTCTAACTATCAAAGGTTCAGATAAAACAACGTCTGCATGCTGCACTGCATTTGTTTTATAGAATGTGAGAGGCATAGTTTTTCCAAATAAAAGGTAATCACTACTTTTTAATAATTTTGTTCAGTGTGATTGTTACGGAAGAAGTGGTTGGAAAAAAGGACATAAACAACCTTGAGGTGCCTACCAAGAGAATTGGATAACAAACAAGCAGCAAACAAACAAACACAAGAGAAAACATTATTTGACATTCCCAAGTGAGGCAACGGGCCAAAAGCCAGTACAATAAGGTATAATTGTATCTAGTCTAGGTTCTGCTCCAAGGAGTAGAAAGATATTTTGACTAGATGGAGGTTGGTGAGGGAAACGCAGACACACACACACACATACATACCGCGTGCAGCATGTCGAGTACCTCTTGAGCACAGCTACTGTCACTGCTTACACCCCAGAGCCAGCTACTTTAAGAGCATCAGCAATTTGGTGCTTGAACTTGTGTGTACGTGAACGAGCGAGAGCATTTCCAGGCGTGCGCCTGTGGTGTGTAAGACAGACGGCCAAATGAATCAGCAAGACAAAGCCACTCCCCTGGCCTTTACAGCGAGACCTCTCTTAAAAACATTAACGCCCTAAAGAAACCTGGACATCCATAATTTAACGCTCCTGCACAGAGAACTTTTCCTTCGAACAGTTTTGTGAAAATAAGAAAAGAGATAAAGGGCAAGTGGGCGGGTGGAGGTTCGGTGGCCGGGGAGAGTAAGAGACATTTTAATCGGGTCATGTTTGTGGACAGTGCAGATTGGATCAAGGGTTATGATTTAAATCTACAGAGACAGAACATTCACTCTCGATATGTCCATTAAACAAGGTTGGATGTTATTATACCACTGCAACTTCCACATTACTTTACTTTATTTTCCTTGAACATTACCAGTGAAAGCCAATTGTTCTTCCTGCAGTTTTTAAACAAGAGAACTTTACAGCATAAAACAAGTGTCTGCGGGGATATAATATTAGACAAGAATGGCACAGATTATGTGATGCTAATATGGGGATAAGCCTGATACGGAGATCACCTTGTTTTAACCCATTAAGGCACAGAACAAATATGCACTCTAAAACCACTTGTTTGAAAACAACCTCCGCAAAGGCTTTTCTCAAGAGCTGAAGGAATTGCCAAGGAGCGTTTTCTTTTTTGGGGCTTTTTATCGCATTTAGTGGATCGCACAGAGTAAACTGTGAACCCGATAGAGAGAGACAGAGTGGGGGGGGGGGGGGGGGAGCTGCATTTACTATAATATAAGACGTGTATATTTCAGGACTAGACAACTGCATATTCATTAAATATTGAAGGAACATTTAACTGTTTTATTTTAGTGTACATTCTGTGTTGGCCACGGTCATTGTTTTCCTATCCTCTGGGTTTCTGTTTCAACTCATGTGAAATAGTCGACTCTTGTTTATAGATAATGGGGCATATCAGCGACTGTAATCCCTTCTTGGAGGAAAATGTCTCATGTCAATTAGACCAACATCCTTAAAAAGTATTTAACACTGTCTTTTAAGGGCTTTTCCTCTGTGTTTGTCTTTGGTTATTGGTGTACATTTAAATATCCCCCCACAGACCTTCCTTTCCTGTAATGTTGATGTTAGCGATTCTTCTAGATTAAATCAATATCATTTCCTGGGGGTGTGTATATATTTAGTGGAGTAACTCAATGTCCCTCTAACTACAATATTACTACATTATTAAATCTTGCTTGAAAGGAGAATAGCCACTTATCTCCTTTGCCTGTTCTCAGAGTATGTCCGTTGTTCATGCTTGTTATAAAATGAGTTTACAGTTTACTCTCCTTTCACATACAACACAATTGCATTGGATTCAATTCAAAGGCCCATTGACATTATAAGAGGACATTTTTATCAGCAACTTTTATAACTTTTTCAAGTTATTGTCTGCATATTATAAAGTAGGTAAAATATGACCTAACCAATCTACCCCCTGACCAAGGAAGAACCAAAAATACACAAACAAATAGGTACAAAGGTTGTGATTCCAAGCTTGGTGTCAATATTAGATACATGATGGGCTGAGGGCCTCCACTGCAGTGGTGAGCATGGATTTAATCTCAGTTAGTATATATTTGTATTTGTCTTAGTCCCGCATCGCCTCCAAAACATTTGTTAAACATGCTGCATCAATTTGTTGCAGACTCTTGCATGGTTATTCATTTGTTTCCATCCCCATTTCACTGCACCAATTAACAGTTTAAGTATCATGAGAATGAGCCCCTGCACTCTTTTGCTCCCCATGCCCCCCCCCCCCGATTGCATTTATTTAAACAATTGCAGTAATTTTGGCAACATATCCACTAATGAGAAACCATTCCTGTCGTTAGATTGCCACATCAAAATATTGTCTGACAGACTTCATCTGTTTGCGGCTCATGTCACGGACGACCTTCCTCTTTAGAGCCGTCCCGAGCCAGCGGCTGGCGCTGGAGCTGTGAGGGAAGCTACATTAGTCTGCAGACATGGCACAGCTGGGAGGTGCAATGTCTCCCTCTCATTACACCCTGCTCTCCTGTATACCATTAGTGGGCCCATTTTAGTCATGATTACTGTGCAGAGAGAGTTGTGCAAATCTGTGTACAACATGAGTAAAGCTCATTCATTCATTAGCAGCTCCTCTCCCACATGCACGCCAACAGAGCCTTCTGAGCCTTTATGTGTTAAGCAAGGACCACTTCAGTTTCAACTCAAAAAGAGAATTAACACACTGCTCACCTTCACACAGTTTTAAAGTTATTTGTTTAAGACAAAAACTCACTTAAAGGGGAGGCTGGAATTATTCTACTTGACAGACATTAGTATATGGTAAATGGATTTGTATTTATATAGCGCTTTTCTAGTCTTGATGACCAGTCAAAGCGCTGTGTGTGCTGAGATGCACAGATGAATTAATCCACAGTTCAATTAGAACAAAAGTAAAGCCTCTTCAATAAACTACAAAACAAGACAACCCAGATTATTATCAATTATTCTGTCAAACAAAGGACTGCATTCATTAAAAAGTGAACTGAGGAAAACGCACTCTCCGACATTAGGCCTAATAGAAAAAAAAAAAAACGATGAGGTAAAAGAATAAATCCTGGTGTAGCTTTGCTAAAAAAACAACAACCTCTTTTTCCATTTCCCTGACACTGAGTAGTAGTAAATACAAATTCATTTTCGTTTTTGGCTGTCACTGATCAAGAGAGACCCGGCATGGCCGAGGCTTCTGCTATCCCAAATAAACAATATTTATCTCAATGGAAAAACAATCGCCTTAAAGCCTTAAAACCAGTGTCAGAGAGATGTCGGGTAATTCTCCCTCTATTCCTCTCTCGCCGTCTTTGTCCTCCCCTTCAATCTCTTCTGTCTGATGTAAGGTACAGAGCAGGCTATTATCCGCCAGGAGCTCATTTTCTGGTTCCCACACTCGGGCGCTGGCCGATCAGCTTCTTATGGGATAGGCATTGTCAGAGCCGTAATCCTAATGATCTGCCTGTTGAGAGGGAGAGAGTGAGTGACGAGTAGGAATTAGGAAAAAAGATAAACAAGCATATAGTCCATAGACGGGCTGTTCTAAAAGAGGGCAAATTAGAGTGACTGAGAGATCTAGGCTGCCAAAAGGAAGTGAGTGAATAAACAGTTGGGAGTGTCATAGTAAACTGTTGAATTGGCCCGTCACCGTCACTCACCCTGCTCTCACCTGCCTTTACGAAGCTCTGCGCTCTCTCCCATTGATGCTCAACGCCTTTTGTGTCAAACGGAGCTGCATTGCCTCAATTGTGTTGTTCAGACAGAGTTGTTTTCACCAAAGCGTGTTGCGAAGCAGACGTTCACAGGATCTTCAGGGCACCCAACTGTTTGGTTGAAGCTGGTGCCAAACATCTCGTAGTGACATAACGGCAACGTGGGGGGAAAAATGGTCCCAATGAAAGAACATAGAAAGTGTAAAGCTGCACTCACATAGGTTTTCATGCACATACATATTCATGTTAGCAGACAAGAGCATCTACACGCACCATTTCTGCTCTTGGGTAATTTAAATAATATTTTGTCAATGTTTGAATTCAATGCATTAGTCATCAGGCTTTATAGTTTGCTCAAACCCATACCCATGGGATCCTCTTCTAAAACATTTAAAGTCAGAATGAATTGTCTTCTTCTTCTGGGCTGCCCTTTCCCATCCTTCTAGTTTTCTCAAGTTCTCTTTTGGTCCCGCTTTGTCCCTTTGTCTCTATTTTTGCCAATCAGAGCTTTTCTTTGCCGGTTGTCTCCTTGTCTCTGTTTCTTTTCTTCCTGCATACTCTGTTCTCTTTTCTTGCTCAGTGCCCCTGTTTCCATCAACCTGTCCATCCTATCGCTTACTTTGTCAAGGCATTATTGATAGAGGGATTGAAAGATGTGATCTAGACCTCAGGTCAGGGACTGTTTACTCAGCACATCGCTGTGGATATTAAGAGGCCTGCCAATCAAACGGGAGCCAAACTACTTGTTCGAAGATCGTCCCTTTGTGGGAGACACTCGTCAGCTCAAACATGAACCAGAAAATTGGTTATTCAACATTTCGTAATCTGCATAAGGATTCCTGAAATTGAGTTTGTCTTAGTGTCATTTCAAGTTCACTTGCTACATCTCTTAATTGGTCTTTGCTATCAGGCTACAATTTGTTATAAATGCTAGAGTATGGAATAAGTGATAATAAATCACTTACACAAAACACCTTGACAAGTGGAGTTTTATGAGTAATCGTTTCTTGACCTGCTGTTACTGTAGATGTGCTTTAATATTCTGTTCCACAAGTGAATATTTTGTCAGTTGCTATTGCTTCTAATTGTTCGGCTATTAAAAGTATGGGCAACCTTGTCAGCAGGGAAAATAAATTGCTGTGTGTCTGTGTTCATGCACTCTATGGTAATTATCTGTTAGAGACAACTGCTTGACTCTTTAAAGACTTATCATCTGGCGAGTGTCAGAAAGGCGGCATATCTTTTTTTTTTCTTCATTTCAGCTCAGGTTGTATTGTAATCATCAATAAAACACCACATGATGCTTCTAAGCTGAGGAGCAGATGGTCGGGTTTGTTCTTCGTAGATCCCTTTGTTGTTTTTCAGATGCCTCAAAATATTTTTCTGTGTATGACAACAAAAAAGTGTTTACTGAGGATCGTTGATTGGTGTCTTTTGAACGCGTGAATAACTGAGTCACTTAAAAACTGCTTGATGAAACAGCCAGTATAACTTCCCTGATAGCAAAGAAAAAAAAGACAAGAAAGGGGATAGGTGTAGATGGAGGAAAATAATTAACAGTTATCAAACAAGGCAGGGCCAGTTTTATCGGCTTGTGTGGTAACGTTGATTGTTGTTGTTTTTTTGACCCAAATCCAAATAAATCTTGGGTTTCTTTAATTTGTTGGCTTTAAATTCCATTTATTCCCGGAGGAACAGACAGGGATTCAACATCAGATGGTATATGTAATCCTTTCAGCAGGATCTGAGCCTGCTCCAGGCTCTCCTCATGTGGCTGCAATATCTTCACAAGGAAGACATCCTAATAAGAACCGGAAACTACTCCTTAAAATGAGATCTCTACACCAGTCATTCTCTACACCGTGGCCCCCCTGGTGATTAACGAAAAAGGTTATCATCACAGATAATGAAACAAAGACACGAGATTAAAATTCCCAATTGTGCTTCTTTTATTTGACCTACATAGCAGGTGTCATTGTTTTTGCTGACCGTCACATTAACACTTGAACGCATCATTAGCGGGGGAATCACACAGGTGAGGGAGAACTTTATTGTGTGCTGGGCCGAGCAAGATGGTGCAGAGGGAAGCTGCTAATGGCGAAGGGGAATCGCAAAGTCAAACTGAATCATTCATAACTAAAAAGAGGACTCGCAGAAAGGACTCAGGTGAGGACCTGTCGCTGGCCAAGAGGACAAGCCCCACGCCTGTGTGTGTGCTGTGCTCTGAGATGCTAGCTAATGAGACCCTGGGACACGGTCAAGTGCGACACCGCCGCCATGGACAATATTTGTCGAAGCTTCTAGCATCTTTTAAAAGTACGCTGAGTGAGCATCGGAGCCAGCTACGCGGCTACATCAGCCCTCTCATCGGGTGAGTTACAGGTGACACAACGTCCCTTTAATATCCACAGGGTTCCCTCGGCCATGAAAAACCTGGAAAGGTGTGTTATCCAGTCCTGGAAAAGTCATGGAAAAAAATAAAATCCCAAAAGTTTTGGAAAAGTCATGTACATTTTTTTATATTCATATTTTCATATCGTTAATTTACGCTGAGTTTTAAGTAATTCATATGCTTTTGAAGAAATATGGTCAAAATATAAGCAGGCATCCTTGGGTTTGTGTCATTTAAGGTATACTGTATGCCTTGGAATTCGCATTGTTAGTTGTCACTTTTTCACATATACACAGAGATTTCACAAAAAGTTCGGTCATGGAAATTTGGTTTAAAGTTTTTGAAAAGTCCTGGAAATCCATTGGTCAAAATGTGTAAGAACCCTGTATCAAGTATATCAAGATAAACTGCTCCAGGTATCAGGCTTGAGGAAATATCAGTGTTAATGGCAGTTTATGGGTGCGATTAAAGGTTTGGCTGGGCCGCACGTATTTTTCAGATTTCAAATTCGGCGCAGCCTACAACTACATGCAACAGACAGTAACGCATTTTCTATAAACATTATTTGGATATATCCGTGTTCGTGTTGAATTCATCTTTAGTGAAAACATCATTACAAATTTGTATTGATATGTGTAGGCTCTCACAGCAGTTAATTAAGTAAGGCAGAAACAATTATGTAGTTTAATCAAGAAAGAAATTCAGACACAACGTATTTATTTACATTCAACCAACAATCCTTCCCCAAACAAGCCACGGAGGGGACTCCGGATGTGGACCCTCGTGCCTGGTGCCACAAACATGTGATTTCAACCAACAAACAAACACGTTTCAAATATAATTTTTTGCAGCAATATAGTTGAACCAGAGTGTTAAACCACCTCATTCTGAGCTGTTTCACGTCCTCACTGGACGCAGCTAGAAAACCCTTCTTTATATCCACATACTATCCGATCTGCAGAGGAACACAGAACGCAATGATGCAAAACCCAGTTAGGGACAAAGTGTGTTCATCTTGAAAGTGTGGTGGTACGAATTAGACTGTGGTGGTCCACCACAGTGAATTAATGAAAAACACTCTTCTTCTTTCTTCCTCTCCTTATTCTTCCTTTCTCCCTAAGAAATCATATTTAGGCATGAAATTAATCATTGATTGTAAGATATAGATGTTCAACTTTAAATCAATTCACAAAACCTTAATTTGAAGTGTCTCCTAACATTTTCCTGAACTTTTAATACAGAACATGAACGGAATTTTTTTTTTAATGTTTTATGCGTCAGATCTTACGGTCTGGATTTCATGACCCCTTATATGCTGAAGAGCTGCGCCTGATACCAGAATGAATCTGGTGACAATCCTACTGCATTGGTTTCTTCAACTTGCCAAGTAATTACATAGATCAAACCAATGATTGCAGAATTCTCCATCTGTCTGTCAGTCCTCCTACTCTTCTTGACAAGTGCTCACATTATGGATTGTGACGGTATTTCTGATGAGCTGTTGAGCTGATGATAGTTGTTGAGACCTTTTCATATCCCAAACCCTCCATTTATTTTAAACTAAACCTGTAATCATGGGAAGGACATCATCGGGGACATTGCAGTCAGTTTGTTTGGTTGTTGATCCAACCGATATGGAACACGCACATTAGTACACAAGAACTTTAAGGGGCTTCCACACCCATATACATGATTTAGATCAAGTTCATACATTTTTCTTTGTATTGCTTTGTGCCTCCTCCATAAGTTAAATGTGATATAATACATAATGGAGATTATATGTTGCATATCCTATTGTTATAGATGTGGCTGTTTCTTTCCCTTTTTAACCATGCTAATCAGTTGTTTTGGGATAAGTCGTCAGGTTGAAAATTGGAGACATTACCGACTTGAGGGCTGCTGTGTTTAGCACCGTGCCTCCTGTTACTAATCCAATTGTTCCAGGACGGGGAACTCTGTGGCCCGGTGATTGCTCACATTGTCTCTGTTCTATTGACTGGCTGGTTGGTTGTTTGATGGCTACTTATGTGAGAGGCGTACATTCTCAGTCTGCTATTTGATTGTCTTCGCGTCTGTGACTAATCTTGTCTATAATTGGTGGTGGTTGGATTGCAGGTTGATTGTTTTCATACTCGTTGGCCTGCTACTTTTGTGGATGAGCATATTCTATGGGCTGTTTATTTTTTGTTGCACTATGAGGCAGCAGACAAGATGAAGTAGATCTGCGACTTGTACGGCATGAGCGAGACTCTGAGACAAGACACTAAATTTGTCATTTGGTCTCAGCTCAAAGAAAATTGCAAAAAAAAAAAAAAATTGCAAATGTGATGCTACAGAGGTTACTCTGGCTAAAAGCTGGTCAAGTGTCTGTTTTATAACACCTCTTCCACTCCAATACTAGAGGTTATGCACGTTTTTTTTAAACTTGGGTAAACCTGCTCAATGAGGCCATTGCCGTCTTTCCTATTGCCAGTAGAGGAGAAGGAAAAGCTCACCTGGCTGTTTCTATCACTACCGATCGGAGCTGGAGCTGGAGCTGATTAAAACCTGTGGCTCCTGCAGAATCATTTGACCTATTAGTGAATGCTGCTTGTATCCATTCCAATCAGAGACACAAGTGTTTTTTTAAAGGGTGGTACTGGCTGTTTTTTACCTTTTTGGAAAATTAACAAACTAGTAGTTTTATTGCCTTTCTGTAATTGGATTATTGGAGGAGAATAAAGGTGAAGAGACCCGTGCATCAACCTTTTCTTGTGCACACAATGAGAATATATTCGAATGGTCTTGGAGAGGCAGCACCGCAAAGAGAGACACAAACTGAAAACAAAGACGACAGAGAGGGAACAGAAACAAGAAGAGAACCACAGCACAGAGGGGCGATGAATCTTCCAAATGAGAGCACTGAGTGTCAAGGAGAGGCTCTGTCGTCCCCTTTTCATACGTCTCTACCAAACCTACACTGCAAAGCCCTCCCAGCTTCATGCTTTCCAACTTATCACCCTCTGAAAGGCACAAGATAATTTTCTGTTTTGTGACATTTCGAGTATACAACTCTAACGCAACCCTTTGATGGTGAAGCATTTAAGATGAAACCTAGCATCCACCTTAGAAAAAAAAGAAAGAACAGACAATGTTAGTGTATTCTTTGTTTCATGTGTTTGGCAGCGGTGCTGTCGTGAATAATTGGATTTCACATTGCAGCAGAACCAGCTCTCACTTGGTCCCATTTGTCACACAGCAGAATGAGACCTGGGAGAAATAACAGGGGCAGTACCAGAAGAAAACAACATGATTGCTTCATTATGAGAGCGATTGGGAGGAATTCCCCATTTGTCGGCTGCTTGAATGCATACACTCAATGTAAACATTTGCATCTAGTCATTTGTTCCTCAACAGCCTCTTATTTTATTAATAACCTTTGTGGATTCCAGGTACGGAACAAGAGAGAAAAGCTAGGATAAGCACTTAAGCAGAAAAAGTTGAAAATAACTTCAACGGGAAGGGAGGGCTGTGCTGGAAAAGATGAAGTCAAAGTGTTTGACTCAGTGAATGGAGGATGAAGGACTCGGTATGATTTAAACTGCCAATGATGGGTGGCAGCTCTTTCGGAGAATGAGGCCACTACACTGTCAGCTGTTATTTTCACGCTCTGCATGGAAGGAGTGTCACATCGATTATGAAGTTGGACTATTTCTCCAAGGTGGAGCAATCAAATATTAAACAAAATAAAGGCAATTTCCTCTTTTTAGTTTTGAATCCCAATCATTATTAATGGACCAGGCAGGAAAGGTTAGACCGGCTAAAACTGCAGAGCATCGCATCGTCTTCCCTGTGCCGCATAGACGATCTAACACTGAGGCGTACCATGGAGCCAGTCGAACATTGGCTTGTTGTCTCCGTGAGCATGTTTGTCCATCATGACTCACCACCAGCGTCATCCTCTTCCAGATGACCATTCCCAAGTGAGAAACTGTTCTTTGGTAAACAAGGTACATTTCAAGCTGAGCGACAGCGATTCAGATGGCAGAGGGTGAGTGGGGAGTTTTCTCCAATGTGCTAAATGATTCATCCGTTTTTAGATCCAAAGTAAGGTTTAATCTTCATTAGATAGTATTAAATTTACTCCTCTTTGCAACTTTATGATGCAAACATTAAATTCACTGACCTTTTGCATTTTAAATGTACTTAGGCACTTTTATGGGAACTCTATCATCTAGATTTGTTTTGTTTTGTGTTTGTGTATGTAAGAGAAGATGAATGTACCCAGAGAGACATTCTAATAGAGGATCCTATATACTTATGGATGGAATAGACCAAATCTTATATTCCAAATATCTTCAATTACTTGCTAAGCTAACCTGTGTTGATATACTTAATTGAAAGCAGTCGTTTTTTCTCTCATTCTATGCTCTTCTTCCTACATTATGTTTAATCGCTCCTTAGTATTGCTGATGACAAAGTCAATCAACCAGAAGCTGAATGAATCCCTGTCATTTCTTGACATTTAAAACATTCCCAAAGTACATCCAGATAATTCCATTTATAACTTTCTAAGTTATAAAATTACCAAATGTTATTTTTATTCTGCCAGTTTCTCACTCACTTAAATGTAGTCTAAATGCTTGGCCTTACGAGCGCTGAATAAAAAATGTTATCGATGGACTCAAGAGGTAACTCTTCAAGTTTAAATTGTCTCGTAGAAGCTTTTAAAATACACCTATTCCATGAAACTATGTAAGTTAAAAGCTCCAATGGCGACAGGTAAAACAAACGTCTTTAAGTATTTGTTGAAATGATGTTTAAGTTTTTAGTAGCCTGATGTTAGATATCAATTCCCCCCCTATCTGATCCCCCACTTGGCTGCTACAGTTTAAAGTAAAATAGGTCAGTAGTAGATTAGAAGAACGTTTGAGAGTGCATTAAATGCATGTACAAAGTGTAACTTGAGTTTCAGGGGGAAACATAGTTTTACTGATTGCACGTATGCAAATTACAATACATTTTTCATCAAGGCACTGATACTATTGCCATCTCTTTTCAATACTTTACTGGTGAAAACCATACATAATGTATCTTCTGCAAAACGGCCCATTTTCATGTACACAGTGTCCTGTTAGCTGGGATTCAACCTACACATCGTTATGTATAATAATTCTTTGCAACTCGGAAAATAGACGGCGAGCACTTGATCAGCGTTTTCAATGCCCCACCCACAGTGACATGAAATAACCTGCAAGTGTGAGTATGTGCGTTTACATGCTGTGGAATCTGCTTTTCTTCCCTGCAGAGCAATATTTATAATGACTAATTGGTGCTGCATCAGTGTTGCTGATTCGGTGGCACGAGAACTGTTACAAATGTTAATTTATGTGACATGTTTCGTCGCAACGTTTCTGCCAACACTTTAGCATCTGTCTGGACAACATTTCTGATGTGAGCCAGAGAGGTGTTGGATGAGAGACCATTTATTCAGGCATGTGTGTGGGTGCGTGCATGCGCTACTGCGCGTTAAAAATAGCACGGCCCTACTAGCGAGTTGTCTCCATATTAATTAACCTTTATGGACTGTCTGCCAGCTCTTCACTACATTCGCTATCCTCTGACACACAGATGCTCTCCCACACAGGCACATACACACTGGTTCTTCACTCCTCTCTCTATCTCTGACATTTAGCACTCTGATAGAGAGGTACACTCAAGAAGCAAGTAGCCTGAATGCAAATGTGTGAGTGTGCAGTCAGATTTCCCTGTTCACGCCAGGGCAAAGTCAACTGCCTAAAATGATTAAGTTATTGATGAAGGCTTATTGATTGATGCATGTTAAAAGGTTGGTTGAGACAACCGCCGTGTATGTGCGCACGCTTGGGTCTGTAGTCTCCGGGATCTATTCCAGTGTGTGAGTTACATAAAGCGGTGGATTGGTCCCTGCAGCCTCCTACAGGTACACACACATATAGAGCAGACACCTTATACAGAACATGGACGTATGTGTGGTAAGGATGAACAGAACGAAATTGATGAAGATATCATTAAAGGTGGGCAGGCAAGGAGAGATGGTAGTGCGTGCAGAAGACCGAGTAATAATGGATTGAAAAGGGATTGAAGGAAAGGTGAAAGAGGCCACAGACTGGGAGCGCTGCAGTGGGTGATTGAGAAAACAAGAGAGCAGCCGGTGGTGGGAATAATAGATAAGTGCGGGCAGGGGGAATGTAGAAATGGAAAAGTAGAGGAAAGACAATAGATGAGGCAGTTCACATGGGAAATAATTTCAGATTTCCACGCAAGATAGAACATTTGTATATTTTAAACTGAGTAGCATCACAGTATTTTTCCTGAAAAAACAAAATAAGAGCATTTGAAATGTGCACATTTAGTCCAATCCACAGTTGGTACTTCCCTTTGGCTTTGAAATATGCACCCTGGCTACTGAACAGAACAAATATGTGTGACATATTTGTTCTGTGACTAACTGATATATTTTTACTAGTATGCATCATTCAACCATTTTCACATTAGCAACAAGCGTATCAAGACGCAGATGAAGTGAGTCACCGCTGATGCAACAGGCTCCCGGATCCTGCAGTTGGCGTAGCAGAGCTTGGCATCGGCGCGCTGTGTCCTCTGCATTCTTCTGTTCAGCTCACAATCTCAGGAAGCCAGCAGATTGTAGATGGAGGGCTCTCCTCCGTCTGCCTTGGTTTTACAATTGTCAGCTGGCACACTCTCAATATCCAATGTTCTTGTCTCTTGCTTCCAGATGCCGCGTACATTTGGCACCATCCTGCAACAAGGGTGTCCGCTCTCCACAGGGACAGGAAGCCACACTCGCTGCCCCATTTTTTCTGAACATCTTTACAGACTATTAATACGCCCTTCCAGTACCCTCGCTGAGCAAATCATTGGTTTACAAGGCAAAACAGGTGTAACGACCAGTTCCTGCCAACTGAAAGAGGCACAGCTGTGCATACTTGCCCAGAATACTCTGCTCCAAGACTTGCATCACATTTTGATATGAGATGAATTCAAGCATTAGGCTGCTACAAGATTATATCTACTGTGACAGCTCAATATTAACATCTGTTAAACAGCAGCAGAGTCTCTTCAAATTAAATTAATCTCACAATTGTCAAAGACTTTTCGGTTTAGTCATTTGTTTGAAATGGCAGTGAATGAAGTGTCCAATTAAACACAATATTACTATGGCAACAAAATTAATGAAGTGAAGCTGTCCATTAATTTCCCAATTCAAACGGAAAGACCACTTTTTTCTTTTCAGTTGATAAACAAAAAAAGTTAGGCAATAGAATTTACCGAATCAACAACACACCTGAAATCAATGTCAAGTATAAATAGAGCCCTCGGCCCAAATGGGTGATGACAATATGATGTATGTAATCTAACTATATAATTTGGTTTGGACTATCAGATGTCAAAACATAGTTGACATTAATGGAATCAACCCAATGTCCACAAGATCTTCAGATTTACTTGACGGATCAGTGAAGCAGACTTGCTGCTGTTTGTGTTTGATTGGTTCTGTCTAAATATGAGGCTTCTCTTCTCTGATGCACTTTTGAATGTTCACCTGAAACCAGAACCATGAGAATCTTGACAGCTGCCTTCGTGGCTCAGAGGTTCCTCTGGCGTGTCCCAGCAAATACAGGTATCCCAGTGCTCTGTTTGGTTGCCTGAAAACTTGAGTGTGAATTGTTTTTAACCACACATTTTCATGGTCAGGTGTACAGAAACATCTGGCAACACAACTGCATAAGAGGGAACATCTGTCTGAATCCCTCCCTGGGCCGACAGCTAAAGTCAACATGGACATTTCCCCACCATGCATCTGGTTTATACAAACTGCAGATGATGGCTTATCAAAAAAAAACATATTTTAGTTTTTTCTAACGGCAAAGCACAGTACCTCCAACACGTTTGTCGTCAACTTCCCAGTACAGACATATCCGATTCGGGTTATTGGAGCAGTAATGACGCCCCTATGCAGTCGTTGCTAAGAAGCTATGAATTATGCCTGACCCCAACCCAACCTCTCTCACGCTCTGTGCTGGCCCACTTCCTTTCTCTCTTTAGCCTTAGACCATGGCAACGTTGGCACCATCACCGTCTCATCTCCTCTTTGTTCCAACCAGAGGGCAAACGAGAGGAGGAGGGACATTGGGTGGGTGTGAGAGTGGGTGAAAAAAGGAGATAGTGGCAGAAACCCAGCCAAATAATCATGCCCTGGCAATAATTGGCGAACAATAACCCTGTTTCAACCAGCCAGTTATAACAGGCCCATTTGGCTAGCCTTCACTTGATTGGCTGAATATGCTCACTCGGTGCCTTGAGTGCCTCATGGTTTGATGATCCCCTGTTTAATTTAGTTCTTTCTCTCCTGCATACTTTTTCTCCTATAAGCTCTATTTCTTTCTATATCTTTTTCAGCAATTTAATGGTCTCTCTGTTCCCCGTCGCTTCCCCTCTTCTCTTTCTTTGTGAATTAGGCAGCAAATAGGGCATGACACGAGGCCAGGGGGATTGTGGGTATTGGAGTTGATTATCACATAGTTATGATAGTGCAGTCGTGTGTATATACATGCATTTGTGTTTATCATAATCAGATTATCTTTGCTCTCAAGGTGTATAATTTGGTTTAAAAAAAAAAAGAAGATTTCCCTCCTAAAACCTGACATTTACCACAGACTACTTTACTTTGCTGACGCATTACTATATAATTGCTATAACTAATGACAATGAAAGTAATTCATTTGACACTGAGGCGAGGTAAGTGGCTGTTTGGGATGTTAACCTTTTAAAATTGGGGATGATTGCAGCTTAGTGCAATAAAATATTTGAAATCCATTTATTTGAATTAAATTAGGTTGTTCAAGACGTGGGGAGTTTCTGATGGTGACACAGGCCCCAAGGACAAAATTATATTGATGTTATAGCACACACCAACGCTAATACGAGATAGACAGGCTGTGTGAAGTCACTCAACAAAGGCCGATTGATAGAGAGGATTACTTAGATCCTCCCTAGTGTCCTCAATGACATTTTCTTTTTCACCCCCCCATTTGCTCACCCATCTGCGGTGTTCTACACACACACACACACACACACACACACACACACACACACACACACACACACACACACACACACACACACACACACACACACACACACACACACACACACACACACACACACACACACACACACGCACTGCACCTTGTCTAAGCCCATCTACATCCTGTTCCACATTTATTTCCGACAGTGCACTCACCCCTTCTCTTCTCTTGCTCAATCTTCTCCTGTCTTCCTCTCCTTCACTTGTCTTTGCAACCCTCATCTCCTGCTCAGACCTTCCATCATTATGTTTGACAGACATTTTAACCCTAACATACCCTAATTACTTTTCCCCGTAATACACCAGACATATTTTTTCCTCTCTCATAACCCAGCCCACGGGCCATGGTATAAAAGCAGGAAAGGACACAAAATGGCGCTAAATAAAGCTGGTTATTACAGAGGGAATAATCTGAGTTCAGCGACGTCAGAAGTTTTCACGTTGGTCTTTGTGGATAGTGTAGTGTAATGGGTTGTGGAGTCAAAATAAAGTAAAGGCAAAATGAAAGTATAACTACAGAGAGAGAGAGAGAGACGGACACACACTTTAGAAGCTGGTGCTTTTATATCCTGGGGATCAATGGTCCTTTTATTCATGTTTTCTTCATACTTACAGTTGGTGAATGGTCTCTTTTATATGGTGCTTTTCTAGTCTTGATGACCACTCAAAGCACTTTGCAGTACAGTTGTTTGCCATTCAGAGACACATTCATACAGTGCATCCATGGGAACGAGCCGCCGACCTTCTGGTTAAAGGACGACCGCTCGTCCACCTCCGCCACAGGAGCCCACTTCTGTTGTACATTTTACAAGTGTGATCACACTGACAAAAGAAAGTGCGTATTAAGATTAGGACACTAGATGAATCTAGGCAGTTGTAGGTGGATCGATGTGTGGCCATGTTTTTATATTATTTATATTTGTGCTCCTGGAAACTATTTCAAAAGACCCTCAGAGGCTATCCACCCTTTCTTTTTCTAGTCGAGTCCTAAGAAACAACTATAACAAAACTGTCATACAAAAAATGTAATGCTCATTTTGATCACCAGGGGCTGAAGTGCACCACTATCCCAGTCAAAGTAGAACTCAAACAATCAGGTTATCTCCTAGGTGTTTGATGAAAGTAGTGAATGTGATTTGCCAGGATTTTCAAAACCTCTAACATCCCCACAGTGTTTATTCCATCCGTCAAGATGGATCAGATTCCATCTTGACCTTGTTCCAGCAAAAAATATATGAATGCATAAAACCTGATGAATTCATTATCTTCATTATGTGTTATAGGCAGATCACAATTCAGTAAAAGTACAATACAAAATATAATTCTTAAATCAGTTTCCCTCTTGAAAAAGTAGGCCACAGCAGTAGAGCAGTAAAAGTGGGACTTCTTCTCTCACCAGGGAGCTGTAATACAGAACAACACCAGGAATAAAAAAACTAAAAACAATCAGACTTTATGTCTGTTCCTGCATCTGGGGCTGGTTTGATTTGCTCAAGTAATCGCTCTCCAAGGTCCTGGAAAGATTAATAAATCTCTTTCTCTGTCACACACACACAGATATATGTAGCATAAAACATACACTGACCCACAGACTCAAAAAAATGTGCTGATATGCAGACACACATGAAGGATGGTACTCTGAGCTCAATCAGCTAAAAGTAATTGAATATAAAGTCAGGGAGGTCATTCACGATTCGTCATGTTTGCCTCTACCTCTCATACAAATGCAACTAGTAGTTTCCCTTCTGCTGCCTTGGTTCCTTCCACTGTATTGAATCTATTGAGGCAGAGCGCAAGAAATTCAGGCCATGCATGACCAACAGAACACCACAGGTAGAAGATCTGCAGGAGACAGATGAAGAAATCTGATCTTTTTAAGGACAGATTTGAAGGTATTGGGAAAATGTTAAGCATACAACATTAACAATGTCAACAAGAGCTTGTTAGGTGGAAGCTCGAAAGACACACATGAAGAGATAAAGAAGGCGACAGGAATCCAGACAGGATGGCTGACAAATGAGGCTGAGCTCACATAGCAGTTAACGTGTTGCTGTGCACGCTGGAATGCACACACAACAAGGAGAATGTCAATACAAAAGTTGAGACACAGACAAGACATCAAGTATTGTAGCCAGTAATTGTGAGTTTTGTGAGTATCTTTTGCCAGTAAAATGTGGGAGTGTTTACCTGGACGTGTTATTGGTGGGCTTCCTGAACTTGATCATTGGTAGCATCTGCATTTCAGCTTCAATGCTATTATCTACACACACATCTATATGATATTTACAGAAAAAGCAAACATAGAGAAGGATGACTGTATAGCTCAGAAACAGATACAACCCTAACCCTAACCCAACATTTGTATACTGGGAACTGCAGTATAGTGGCATATTTTACTAAATGTCCTCGTTTCAGTCTTCTGAGCGTATCCATGTTCTAATTATTTTTATTTCGTACTTATTATGCTACTGCCTAATGAGGTTAAATTCCCCTGATCCCAGAGTCTCTGCAATCTTCTTCAAATTTCCGCAGCATGTCCTCATTTGTAATTGTAAAAATAAGAAAAAAAAAAAATAAGAAAAGGAGAGGTAATAAAATGATGTTGATTTGAATTATGTTATGTGTTTTTAATCACTGCATATATTAGAGACTCTAAAATATATCGAGGAAAAAAGATAAGGGTCCTAAAGTAGCTGCAAGTAACAGCTGGTGATATGGCCATAATTGTTCATTTAAAACCGATTAAGAGAAATCAATACAGAACCTGCAGCTCTAAACATCAATACCGGGCTCAGAGTGGAGAATGGGCCAGATTGTTTGTTTACGTGTGCATGAGAGACAGAGTTCGTGCGCGTCCCTGCCCATGTGCTTTAACATCGATTGCACTGCTGTTGTGGGTGCATGTTAAACTGTGGTTGAGTCCCTCAAGGATAGAGACTTGTGTTTATCCCACTTTGTTTCTATTCACTGTTACTGTATTGCACTGTTCCTCACCTGTTCTTCTTTATCTCTCTCCTGCCTGTCTTATTGCATTGTTTACCTCCATTCTTCTTCTTTGTGATGTCACTTTCAACTTCGAGACAAGAACAACACCTTTGTTTTTCTGTCTGTTATCGTCTTAAGTCTATCCCGTTCTTTTCGCTCTTGTTTTCTTTCCCTGTCATCGTCGTCATCTTTCCATTCTTCATTCATGGACCTCATCTCATTCTCAGACTTCTTGTTTTTGTAATAACTATCCCGACCTCACTGTTTCTTTTCCCTCCCACCTTTTCCCCTCAGGAAACCGCAGGCAAAAACACCATGTTTACAATTAGCACAGTTCACACAGTGTATTTAGATCCACACATGTACAAATACACACCCACGCATCACAATGAGGTGGAAAGCTCACGTTTTTTCTTAAATTGACACTGCACAGTTTTCACCACAGAACACATCTACCCTAGGCTGGTGAGGTACTAACGGATCCCACTAGAACACTTTTATCTGAAATCCTACACATACCTGCATATAATTATTTATTTCATGTTCCTTTTCACAGGAAGTATTGATTACGGAGTATATCTGCTGTGGCTCAAAGTTAATTGCATGAAGCTTATGTTCAGAGGTATTAATGCTTCTGATGTCCTTTTGCATGCTTGCAAGTACGCGCGCACGCACACACACAGATTAAGAAATTAGAATTTCACACATTATCAAAATACGGTGTGTGTGCAAGGTGTTGTGTGTCGTCAGTATTATTCACCCCCTGCATTTAGATTCATTACTTTTCTAGTGTCTGTGTTCCTGTAGCCCTCATTTTAATGTTGTTCTATTGTACTAAGACCATTTGTCATTCAGACGTTGTCACCATCTCATCTGAACCTGAATCATCATACTGGGTTATTGCATTATGCAATTAGCTTTCATAATAGCGGGGAAAACACTGACACATCTTGGTCATTGTCTCCATTGTCCGACCGATACACATAACCAAAACCTGGTTGGTGTGTGTGTGCTCGAGTGTTCATGTATATTTAAATAACTTGGCGGCTTCTGGGCAGGCCTCAGTGATGGAGAGGTTGCAGGTGCTCTTATGTGCTGCTGATTTTTCTTAAATAGTAATTAATACATCAATTTATATTAATATGTGTGTGTGTACTGTTATGTAAATTATTTGAGGTGAAATAGGCAGATATGGTAGTCATACAGCTAGACTCACTGAAATGAAATGGATGAAGGCAGATATGGACAGAGAAAAGAGACAGACAGACTCATGTTGCTCATACCAACAGCTGTTTCCCTCCTAAAACGAGAACTTTTTTTTTTTTTTTTTTTTGCCCGGCAACCTGTGAATCGCCTGTACGTCTCTGAAGTAAACATACGATCTCTACGTGTTATTTAAATAAAAGGTTAGAGGCAAAACTGCCTCTCAGAAGCCTCCAAAATGAAACACTAGACACAGAGAAATAGGGATTTGTCTGGATTTTTGTGATTACTGCTTAATTATAAATGTGTACCCTTTTCTCAAAGTTTTATCTACTAAAGCCCATGTTCACCAACTTGTATTTTCTGACAATTTTACATGCTCAAAAACTTTTGCAGCATGGTGTTAATTTGATGAGCATTATAGCAGTGCAAATGATTGATTATTCATAGAATCAATCAAACAGAACAATGAACGATATGAAAAGATGGACGACACATCTCCACTTCCTCCAACTATTTCTACAGAAGTAACAAAAATGTAAACTGTCTTTGAGAAACAATTTAATAGAAGTGTTTTTTGACTTGTTGGCCATGTCCCATTCACTAACACGGAGGAAGTTAGGTTTATGATCCACACTGTAGCCAGGCACCAGGGGCTAATCAATATACTTTGGCTTCACTATTGTGTTGCATTCATATTGTCCATCTTTATATACAGTTATATTTATTCCTTTGTTTGCTGTTTCACACTTCTTAAGACCTTTTCTCCACCTTTTTCATCAACATCAACAAGTGTTTCCATCACTTCTTATCTTTCTGAACCTTATCTTTCTTTCTGTCCCTGCTCTCTCTCACAAGCTCTGTGCCCCATAAGTCTGTTACAAAAAGGTCTGACTTGTATTTAATTGGATTTTAACTGACGTGATTTGATATCCTCCACTATCACTGTATCACAACACTTTAATCACCGCTTATCAGTCAGCGGGCCACATGATTCTATAAAGCATCAGGAGTTTAAATAAGAGGAGATGGGAAGGGAGGCAGGCGGAGAGAATGCAGAAATATGTATCAAGCTGGGTTAGATAAGGAGCATACATTTGCGGACAACAGTGAAAATGGAGCAAGAGGACGAGCCAGTTATGATATGATTGTGAGCATGTGTAATGGGTAAAATAATAATTTGAGCCTTTGTGAAGAGGTAATGGGTAAATGTGTCTACCTGAAAACAGACACTTTGAGCCTGCGAGTCTTTTGAAAGGCCAACGTATTTTGTGTCCTATAGAAATCTCTCCATCAACTGCACTTATTATTTAAGATTAAAACGCAGGAAGATGAAACAAACGATTACGGAACAGTTAGCTCATGAACAGTGTTTCTCAACCGGTTGTCCATTGCCTCATCTGTCAAGTGGCAATTAGAAAAAAACAACATGGCTTCCAAATCAAGATAAACGTGATACATTTTTCTCTCTCCCGGTCTCAGGGCTGGGGCACACCGGCTGTAGTTCAACCGCTGTTCAACCACTTAAGTCAAGCTGCTCTTCTAGAGGTGTGAACAACTGACAACTGCAACAAGCAGCCGCTCCGTGGCCGCTCTGCAGCCGGCGTGCCCCCGAGCGCTACAACCAATGTTCCTCAGCACTCATTCGCTGTAAGAGAGACACCTGGTTTCATTAATGGTTAGGGGTAATTGCTGGATAGGTTTTCACAAACAGCATTCAGTGTTCAAGTCTAGCTCACAATTAATGTTATGTATCTTTTCCTTTCATTCAGTTTATCTTATCTATGTCCTTTTTACCAAAGAAAAACAAGTTTGTTTATTGGGGGTTAGCCAGACCTACCTCTACGGCGCATTTTCATTATTCTATAGGGGAACAAAACACTCTGGCTTGTTTTCATTACTTGAAACTAATCATAATTTTCTTGGGCAGGACTAAGCCCATGAAGCTGTGAATATTGTCTTGGTGTGGGGGAACTTGTTTTGCCTATTGGTTCATGTGTTTATCTATGAATATGGCAATCTTCTGATGAAGGCCATGTTGCATGGTGTAACAAGAGCAGTGAAATGTATTTTACTGGCCCTGCTAGAAAACCAATTACTCTCTACAAATATAAGTGTGCACTTTTATCAGCAAGCCCTAAATGCTTTTACTGTAAGATAGTACAGTAGAGTCAAGATCAGATGCATTTAAATATATGAAACCAGAAACCTATGGTTTTAGCGATATGGAATTGAACCTAGCTTCAGCTTTGCGTTTGAGACATTTTTTAACTTGCATAATGTATTTTAAAAGCTGTGCACTACTAATCTTTTATGGAAGTGATGATAACTGTAATTGGTGTAAGGCCTGTTGCGTTGTGTTATGATTGGCTCTTCATGTTGCTGTTTCACTGGTGGGACTTTCCATTGTCAAGTATTTTCCATATTGCAGACATCAGCTAGCTCTGTCAAACACGGCACTACCGGAAATTCCTTCTTCTTCACCATTTTAAAAATAGTAACATTTTCTAGTCTATTCTTTGCAATTTTCACTTTCATAGCTTTGAGTTGATATTATAATCTCTGTGGAATCTATATCTCAATAAGCAGAGCCATCAAAGATTGTCCTATCTCGTACTAAAATATATGAGTGCTGCACAGTTACCTGATTGGCCCCCCTAGCAGAAGCTGTGCCCAGAAAAATCACGTTATGGGCTACTCTCCTTACTGTGATCAGTAGTAAAATATCAAATTCTTGTATAATTACTTGGTTGGAAGTCAAAAGGCTCGATAAATTCCTCCTAGGACAGAGTTGAGAATACTGCGGGAAGTATGAAAGACAACCATTTGCCAAGTTTTTCATATTTGAACACCTATAACAGGGCAGGATTAAACAGGCTTATTATAAAGATCCATTGCGAGGTATAACATAAGGTATAACATAAATTATAGCTCCCTGCCACACTATTGCCAAATCTGTCCTAAAGTTAACAAAGACCTGCCAGGACTTCTTTTATAAAGTGTCTCAGTCAGCTGACCTTCATCAGACACTGTTAACGCTCTATTGTGTGAACAGCTGCTATGACTAAGCTAAAGTGACTGTCTACGAACATTTCTCTATTCGGTTAATTACTAGCTTTAATGTTCTAGGCAACCTCTTATTAGTTTGAATCCCTTTATCCCAGAGTTTCTCTTTTCTGATTCAAGTTTTAAATTGTCAAATTGTTGAGATTGAAAGTATTTCTTTGTTAGCTGTGACTACGTGCATTGTATAGCTATGAAAGAGAATTGCTTCAATCAAGCTCTTCACTTCATTAATCGTGGCAGTCTTGATGATTTCAGCCCTGGTTGATCTTGCAGCACCTGTCATTGGCATTTTAATAAAGAAGTCAGGCAAGAATTGCAATAATTTATTTTCCATGTTTCTCTGAACAACCGTGATGTAATTTAATGCAGCACACACCACAAGTCTGTGTACAAGAGGTGAAACAGTGAAACACACTTTAAACCTCCCTGAGAAACTAGTCGAGCAGCCTGTTACCTGCTGCTGCTCTTTCTTCTTTTATTGCTCCCTGTAATATTTTACAATGATATGCACTTAAAACTTGCACAGAAACCTCATCTTAGATGAAAAATAGCACCAAATAATAAGTCCACTGGCATACAAGTTGCTTTTCTTTTCAATCCTTCAGAGCAAAAATCCACTCATGTTTCACCAGTTTAATGTGAAGCTGCAGCTGTAGGAGACATTTGGTGTATTTATTTAGCTCATATTAGCAATTTCAAAGGAATACACCTATTTTCTGTGTTAAATGGACAAATTCTCGTATCTGTTCATAAAAATAAAAATTAATTCTCATTAGTAGAAATATGAATTCACCCAAGCATATTTTAGGGAGAGCATAATAATAATAATAATAATAAAAAAAAAAAAAGAACAGTTTTTTTTGTGAGTGAAGATACTCAAAGCACCAACTGTTCTAATGACTTTGTGCAATAATTAAAAGAGTCCACTCATGTCCTTTTCACAGAGAAGCAGAGTGTGTGCGTGTTCAAATTAATAGGCCCTGTGAAAGTAATGAGGTTCAGAAACAAGGAACACCTCATGTATATTATACGAGATGAGCTCACTGATAATACTGCTGAAATACGTCTCGATCAAGAGGACCTCGTTTCAAGCCACTTGAAGTTTTGGACCTTGAATCACACCACACCTGCAATCAGACAAAGAATCTACAACCACTGGCAACCGGGTCAAGAGGGATGTGGTTGCTAATGAGAGCCATCCAATAGCTGTTAGCTGTGATCACAGAGGCGGGTTTTGAGCCTTGACAGGGCCAATGAGGGCATTCGTCTGGCCACGACCTCATGAATATGAATGAGCCGCTCAACGGTAAGACCTCTTTGATAGGCTGTATGCAAATTGTTCTGACTGGGCTGTCTGAAGTGATTTCCACTGCGTGGTGTTAGGATCTGAAAACAGATGAGGAGAGGTGTAAGGGAGAGACAGAGAGAGAGAGGATGCACCACACACCGTTGGAATATTGATGTGTCCTCACACTGGCAGGGGTGGTCCTCGTTCATGAGATTGTTAATGAACATAAACTGATCAAGGAAATAATGAATACAATAATATGGACACAGATAATGACATGTACAGACTCCTTTGCCACATCCACTGATCCATGGCTCAAATAATGAGATCCACTTCTATGCCCACCAGTAGTTTATAGATACACTCTTGTAAGTGCAACGAACACTTGACTGGTTTCCAGTATGCATGCCTGTGGAGTCTCTTGACGAAATAAAATAAAATTCTATATCATTTTAGCAAAACACTATGGTCCTGTAGCTGTATTAAATAAAACCGTTTTTATAAATTAAGAGCAAAACAAATATTCTGCTGTCAAATAATTTGCAATAAATTTAATCACAAAAATGTAGCTACAATCTACACTTTAGTAAGGTAAAGTAAAAAACTGAGTATTTTGTACATGTTAATGATCCTTTACTTCTGATTTACATAGCTGCTAAATTCATCATTTCACTATCCAAACAGTGAGTAAATCCTCATGAAATCAATTGAGGAAGAGTCTCAGACAATGTTCTCCAGTAGATCTGTGTTGTCTTTTTGACTTGTACAGTATTTTTCGATTCAGAGGATTAAATATTCATTTGCCTGAACTCACTGCTCTTCAGAGCTTTGCCTTGAGCTGCGTTTCAAAGCATTTTTCAATCACTTTCAATCTTTTTTTTTTCATACCGTGCTCTAGTCTGAAGATTCACGGAGGCCTACAGTTCCCTATACCAGTAATAATATCAAGCAACATCCTTCTCATGTGACAATCTGCCAAATCCAATCAACGTGCCAATCTGCTGCAGGGCTGAGGTTACCCTTGCAGTGATTCCATGTACATAATACACTATGAAACCAACCATGAATCCCCATTCATTCTATCGACTGCTTGGCAACAGATGTGTTGAAATGGGATTTTATCGACATGAGAAATGTTAGGATTGATCTCGCTCCGACCAGATCCAACCATATAAAACTTTTTTAAAATAATGAGATCTACAGCATAGTAACTTCACGTGCTTCATTGATCCATTGTTTTATTCTCCCTCTACTTTTCATTGATTGGCTACATAGAGAATCAACAGATACCACACCTAATGCTAATGTATTCCATTAAAGTAAATTTGAACATATGTATTCTCATATATATATTCTATATACCTCATTGTTCCAGTCCTGTGGCATATGCCGCTGATTCATAAAAACAGAACCTTGAGATAGAGACTCTGGTGTTTTATGAATGTAATTTACATAATTTAACAGCACAGAAGCATCAGACGTGGAACACATAATGGAAAAGACAATTGTGAAGTGATGAGGATCTCCATCCCTATTTGACTCTTACTGTATCTTTTCCTCCCTTTTTAAAATGCTCTCTCTCTTTCTGTATCTAACCCTAGGGGCCCCCCCCCCACCACACACAAAAAGCTGACAATGTTTGTTCTAGTTGAGTGCACATGAGGAACTTTTGTTAACTTTGGAAAGAGCTGCGGACTACATGGATTTCTTAACCCCTGAAATCTTGAAAGTCTACATCTTTGTGCTTTGTTTGTGTACTTCTAAATATCTGTATGGGCGGACAGACCGCTGCACTGCAGACATTTTATTGTCTAGAAGAACCCCCTTGTGAGTCTTATACAGCCATCGTTACTTAGAGTGCGGCTTGGTTCAGCTACCAGCACTCAACACGGGGTGGTAGAAACTCTGCCTTATGAGGTCTTTTAACTTCACAATTGGTTGTCCCAGTTCTGTCAACCAACAATGGCACAGTGTTTGCTCAGATTCACACATGACTGTGTGTGTGTGTATCTATGTAGTGCTATGCATATCTTTGAATGCACAGCTTTGTCTTTTTTTGCAACATTTGTGTCGCTGAATAAAGTTTGTGTAAGTCCTATGAAATCCCACTGTGAGAAAAAATGATAAAGAAAATATAAATACTGATCCAAACTCATTCAAAATCTCATGTGGATATATGCTCAGTTTTAAACTGCCAGCATTAGAGTGTTAAAGTCATGGGTACGAAGTGAGATATTGGACTGATTTGTGATTATTGGGCCATGAGATATCTTGAATGTTGGAAGTGGGTCTCCACCTAAAACATGCATGATTAAAGCATGTATAGGTGATCTGCCCCGGTTATACCCCGCTTCACCTCCAATCTCAGCTGGGATTGTCTCCCCTGGTCTTCCAGCATTGCAACAAAGGTGTACAGATACACAACATGTACAGAAATTTGTTTCAACCCCACTTGGTGGATATCTTGGTTTCACAATAAAGCTGCTCAAGCATTACATAAGCATCAGACATGAACTCAATACATTAAAACTCTGTCTCATAGAAACTACATTTAAATACAATTAAGCTGTAAGAGCAGATACATTTAGATCGAAAGTAAATGTAACTTGCTGGATTATGTGTACAGGCGACATATTTTATACATAAATCAGAAACATATCCTCATCATGTTAAGAGGAAACTGAATCTGACCAGTTTGGTTGTATTGGGATCAGTTGAGTATTTAAAAGTGAGAAACAATAAATGTGATTAAACGCTGTTCAAAGCGAGAACTGCAGCTTCCGAACGAGGGCTGAAAATGTGTTCCTGTTGAGAAGCGATCCAGGCTAACCTCACTGCCCATCCCTTCACTCTGTCAAGGCTCTAAACACCAGAGCGCGCGCAGACACACACACACTCACACTATCATACACATTGAGTCAGTAATTGAGTTGTTACAGTAGCACGACTTAGGACCATTCACTCTCTGCTTTCTTTAAAAAAAACAGGGGGACATTGCAGGAGAGCATTTTCATAGTCTCTCATAGCATTTTTCTTTGGTCTTAATTAGCACTTAACACCAGACTGTCGTTGGGGGGGGAGAGTAATGGGCACGAGGCCAGTTGGCTGGATGGGCTCATTTGAATTAGCATTGTCCTGCAGATAGTTAATGGAATGTGTGACACAGCTGGATAGTGAAAATTGGACAGTGGCGGACACTTGTCTCTTCATCTGTCCTCTGGTTGCTGCCATGGTGTTCGTATGTGGGGTGTTCAAGTGTCAGGTTATTAATCAATGAAATAATGAAAATAGTTGGGTGGTCACCAATGGAAACGTTTGGACAGAAACGTTTATGTTTTAACTTTACAAGGCATGTTTAGAAAATGCATAATGCACTTTCTTGCCGACTCCTTCTCTTCGGCAGCCTCTAGTGACTGTCGTTGTTGGGATTAGAACAAATCAGGGAGTCTAGTAACGTAACATAAAGTGTGATGTTGAGATGGATCAATTAAATACAAGACTTTCACACAGGAGACTACTGATTCATTCAGTTTGAATAACTTG
Organism: Platichthys flesus; assembly: GCF_949316205.1. Lineage (NCBI taxonomy): Eukaryota > Metazoa > Chordata > Actinopteri > Pleuronectiformes > Pleuronectidae > Platichthys > Platichthys flesus. The sequence continues at coordinate 10,349,145 of NC_084947.1, forward strand.
TTAAGTGTCATTTGTCTGTTTTACAAATATATTTTACCCTAGAAGTCAGAATCTCTTACAAAAACATAAAATGGCATTTTGTTTAGCTCTAACACATCAATAACTTTATAGTTCCCTTCCCTTTCATCCGTGTTCCCTTTTCACCTGTCATCTATAACATCTGTGTGTTCATAAGAATGCCCTTTGAATCATTACACTGCACAAACTCTCATCTTGTGAAATGGTTAATTGCTTAGGTTATCTCCCTTAACTTCTCATCAGCTCATCATTTGATGACATCACCAGTGCAAAAACCTCACAGACACCCGGTGAACAAAGAGCTTGTTTGTAACCCTCCTCCTGAAGCTGCTTTGAATCTCTCTGCCAGCTCCTCCTCCTATATGATGCATTTGGCTCGTTGCTGACAATGGGAGCAATGATAAAGCAAGTTGTTATTGCATGATTTGGCTGCTGGAAAGCTTGTTTGGGCAAGAGACACACTTCTGCAGCCAAACAACGACTGGATGTTGGACGGGTCTTATTAACGTTATTAACCCTAACTCAAAAGAGATTAACTCAAGGAAGCAGTGGTAGACTCAGCTGCAAATTGCACTCTGTCCAAATACGGAGAATACTGATAGTTCTACACAGTTAAAAGTAACTACAATGTGTTTTCCTGTGATCTAATCAAAATGTTGGCCTGTTTTTAAACGTTATTAATGAATAAAACCAGAACTAGTTAACGACTGGTTTTAGTTTCTGTCTTTTGTTATCTGCAGTCAGAGTTATAATGCTGTGAAATATATTACGCTAGTGTACAGCTTTATTCATGAGTGGATCAAAGAGTCATTGTTGCACATTTTCTTATTACTAGTTGATGAATGTTAAGACTTGTACATGGATATCTCATTTAAAAAAAAGCTATCTTTTATGCATCAATCACAATGGTTGCCTACAGCAATGCTATTTTCAAACCCGCATTGTGGCCTTTATGTTAAAGAGTGCATCCACGGAGACCTTTGGTCCTCTGCAATTAGGACTCTGACCCCGATAGCAAGCGGCTGCTGTGATGATAATTAAACCAAACCTAGGCTGACTGACCCTGACATCCAGTCCACCAGTGAGCCACTCAATATTTCCCTTACTGTGTCAGACGGCTGGATCACGGACTACACACTAAGATGAGGGTGCAGTCGTTCAGACAGTTAATGGAACAGTTAACTTTGCTGAAAGGAAGTCTTTGCAATACAAACCGGGTTAAGTGAAACAAACGGCTCAATGCGATTAAATGTCTCACGCTGTTCTTAATTTATATGCTTATAACTCTTGAAAGAGCATGAGGATTCTCCTGTTTCAAAAAGAATAGAGAGTTTGAAATCTAATGCCTTAGTCCTTCTCTAATGTTGTGGATTCTTTTTGATGAATTAGTTTCTCGGATTGGATGAAAGAAAATAAAAAAACATACAAATTATTTTTATATATGCCGCGAAAGTTTTCAATTCTGCGTACATTTTGCCAAAGTGATCCTTTGTCAAATCAAGTTGTAGCTTTGTAAGGTAAATGTCATTTTTGAAATTAGACTTTGCCTAATTGGCTTTACATATGGTATAAATACATAATTTGTGAGTGATTACTGAGCATTTGCAGATTAAAATGTCCCTTGAGGAATAAGAAAATAATGGAAGTAGTGTTTAAAGAACAAAAAATGAAGAATGGTGACGTAAAACTACTAGGTGTGATTTTTAAGGGAATGTGTGCAGGAGTTCCATGTACTGGACAAGTGGCTGCGTACCCGTTCATTACATCTCAACAACGCAAAGATGGCAAGACTGAAATGATCAATACAAATCCCCCTGATCTAACATAGCACTTGATTCCATGCTATTTTTTCCCCCCTACAACCCCCTCTGTGTGCAAACATACAGTTTGTGCCATGGACAGTCTGATCCCCCCCCCCCCCACACACACACACACTCTCTCTCTCTTCTCTCTGGAACTGACATCAACCAAGTGTTTTATTCTCCTTCAAAAGGGAACAAGACACAAACATATTTTTATGCCACTTTTGAGGGAGTTTCCTGTCAAACATCCACAGCCCATTTTGAGGAAGAAAAAAAAAAAAGTCTATTTGCTTGCTCAGCTCAACTTATATTAAGTGGAGTGTTTTTTACGATATAAGGGTAAAAGAGAGAGAGGGAGAGTCTGTGGGCTTGTTCTGCCTTTTGGCTGTGAGCAGGAATGGACTGGGTTTGTTTCTGTCTGGACTGATAAGAGGAAGCCGCTTACATTCCTCTCTTATCACTTTGCTCAGGGCTAATATCCCTTTTATTTTATCTCTCTTTCACTCATTGTCGCCCTTTGTTGTTGGTGGACTGGGAAGAGGTTCGCTGGCTTGGATTACCTTCCCCGATGTATTTGTTGGAGGAATACAATTATTTCCGTTGCAGCTTGTGCTGTGTTTGCCTGTTTTACCAGATGCAAATATTTTGCCTGCATTCCCAGATAAGCATAGAGAAGAAGATGCACAGCATGTTTAAATCCCCGCATGGTGAACACATAGAATACATTACAAGGAAAACAGAGGGACTATATGCATGTGCACTCCACCCATCATGTATTCCAGTAGCTGTACTTCTTAGTTTACACCTTCAGCCATAATGTAAAGGCCATAAATGCAAACAGTGGCATCAAATAAATCCAGCCACAGATCCGTGTCAGGATACAGATCTGCGTCCATGTTTTATTTAGTGTCGAGTTAGGTGTCTTATGTGTTCCAGGACCAGCTCCTTCTTACAGTGCACTTTACTGGCCCATAAACCCCCTGATCGATGATGCACACAGTGGGTAAAGTTGAACATTCTGTACGCTTGTTGAAGGGATAATGGCATATTCCACTGCAGCCATTTCAGTAATAATCCGGCAACTGTGTGTGTGTGTGTGTGTGTGTGTGTGTGTGTGTGTGTGTGTGTGTGTGTGTGTGTGTGTGTGTGTGTGTGTGTGTGTGTGTGTGTGTGTGTGTGTGTGTGTGTGTGTGTGTGTGTGTGTGTGTGTGTGTGTGTGTGTGTGTGTGTGTGTGTGTGTGTGTGTGTGTGTGTGTGTGTGTGTGTGTGTGTGTGTTTGTTTGTTTTCAACCCCGAATGTTCATGGATGCACTTTTCTTTCCCCCTTGCATGTTATGTGTGTGGGACAATAAATGTATCTCGTATCTTATCTTACCTCTCCCAACTTCACAGCTCATGTATCATTGTCATTCAGTTTTCATAGCAATCTCTACCTGCATGTAATGAGGCCTATAATTATCCCTAACGCCCACACAAATTCATTTCATGGACCTTTCTTTTGAAGATTGACAATTGGAAGAAAAAGCACAGTGGTTGAGACTGTACAAATGAGGAAACCAGCAGACTGGAATATTTCCTGAAATTATCGCTTAAAACATGAAAAAATGAATGTCGTGAAAACCTCAGTGGGCGTGAAAAACAGATTTGCAGAATAAATGCAGGGAAAGACTGACAACAGGTTAGACAAGGACAGAGGGTGTGTTTTTATTGACGTCAATGTGAAGACATGTCAATCAACTCAAACAGCAGCCAACTTCTTTAGACCCAAACCACATGAACAAAAACATATTCGCTCCAACTTCATTTACTTAGGTACCCCCATAAAAGGTTATTCACTTCAATACGAGCCATAAATTATATTTTCACAAATATAATAATGTTTGATTTGTTGGGAATACTACAAACACAACTTCGTGAGTACAACACCTCCACTAAAGAGGACCTCAGAAATAAGCTCAGTAAAGAGCTAATTCTATAGAGTATCAAGGAAAAATGTGCTCTATTATATTTTTAATTGTTGTATTCATGGTTTAAACAATTTACCTTATAAAGAAGCCACTGAGTGTATAAAGACTTACTTAGTTTTGTGAAAGAACAACAAAACAACTCTGGCAGAAACATTCGAATCGTACAGCGAACGGAAGTCAGAGTCCTGGCCCTGATTTGTCTGTTTACATTGGTAGACATCCAGAGGCTGATTCATCATCAGACAACAGCCAATAGCTATTACCTTTCCCCCCCAGATCAAACTTTTCTTTACTAAATACACACAAACACAATGGGTGCTACACATCTTTACAGCACACCTACACCTTCAGTATATGAATACACAAACACTTGCACAATGCTTGGCCCCATGAGTCCTTATCTTCACAACCACTTTCCTTTTCAAAACAGCTTTGTACCGTCACTTGTGCTATGTGCTGAATGTCAGTCATATAGAAACCATTGATCCATGCATTTCATCTTCAACCTATAAACTGGGATCCTGCAGTCGATAAGACGTGGGTTTGAATAATGTAAATCTGATTGACTACTTGGAGGGATGCAGCGATTTAGTCAATACGCACCGACACACACACGCACACACACACATCAAGGTGAGCGTTTGATGTTTTTTTTTTCTGTTGGGTATCAAAGCGGTAAATCCCATAAAACAACGTGCCACAACAAGTGGCTGAATGATAAGTAGAAGTATACAACTTGCTTGTACTTTCGATATTGATGCTTCCAATGCCTTTGTCCCCAGCCCTCTGCTCTTTGTGAACTGGGATACAAGGAAAAGAGCATTATGAATGATTAGCTCTTGCATCATCTCCAACCTGAGGGTACAATCGCAAGAGAGGAAGGAGAAAGTGGCTGCACGGAACTGGAAAACAACTTTCCCTTTTAAACTTATGATATGAATTACATTAAGTAAAGGCAGGGGTCTATTTTCAGATGTACCTGAGATTATAGGCAGACGACAGAGTGAGTGAATCCGGGGAGTGCATGTCTATCTTGCACTTTTCTTTGTAAGAACACACCTTTGTGTTATGGAAACTCTAGATTTGGTAAATGAGAGAGCTGTGGGAGAGTACAGACACAGGCCTGCGGTGAATGAAAGGAAACCTTTTATATCCAGGTTGGAAAGCAATACAACAAATGCCCTTAAGCAAGACATTTCAGATTCAGTCCTAAGTTATAGAGTTTGTACTTGGGTTTGGTCAAAATGTCTATTGTACTGTTTTCTCAGTGATTTTTGTAATTGAATCCATCTCTGATTGTATTGTATTGTTTTATGTTCACCTGTAAAACAACCCTGCAGGAACAAGGTTATCCTCTTCACTAAATTACTTGTAACCTAATACTTTTTGCTCAGTGCAACAAATAAATCTGAGACTATGATAAAATGTGAAAACATTTAGTTGAACAGGGATTATCTAGCAGCTCCTTAACATTTCCAAAAGGAAAAGAGTGTCACATTCATTTAGATGATACTTATCATTACATGCATTTTTGTTCCCGTGTCTGCATCTGGGTTTTGAGATTCAGTTTTACCAGAAGCCATGGTCTGTCTCTGGGAAGACTAGTGTATGTTGAATTCTGGATTTTTGTGATTGTTGTACCTGATGAGAAAAAATTAACATTACTCTGCTTCTTTTTTTGTCTCCCTTCCTCCCAATTTCCCTCTCCCTCCTGCTTTCTCTCCAACAAGGTAAGACTCAAGTGTTTAAAACTGTTACACCAGTTAGTACAGTGTCATCACATTGTTATCACCTACACAGGTTTGTAAGATGACGGTGGTATTTCTCGCTGCATGAAAGAAAAGTCACCTTCAGCAGTGGGATGCTTCCACTGAGACGACACACATGGAGGCTCTCATATCCTCTCACCTGACCTCAGTGTGTTGCGTTTAGCAGATATTTTATAGTCACTGTTTGAAGTAATCACCGGGGCAATTACTGCAGAGAACTGAGACTTGTAATTTCTTCATTCCCTTGGAGGGAAGACATTTTGTGCCATGTGGTAACCATTTTAAAAACGCTGATACCATGTCTGGACAGGTTGGTTCTAATTTTAGCGGTGCTCTATACGTGATAGGAAGTCTGATCTTTTCATTTTTGCTGTTAAAGCGAGTCGGGGGAGCGGTGTGAGGTGAACATCTTCCCCCTGTGAATTTTAATCTTTTCCCGTTTGAGCAGAAAGAGGAGATATTCATCCGAGAAGTATTTGTCAGCTTCTCAGGAACACAAATATAAAAAAAAATAATAACAAGCCTTTGGTAGCACTCTCACTGAGGAGGTAAGTGAATGGACCAACTCGGTTCGGGCTGTTTTATTTCAGTCAGGCCTATTAAAAACCTGATATATTGCCTTAAAAAATCCTGATGGACAGAAACAAGTCTTGTTTGTAAGCTGCAGGTATTTTATTATCATTATCAACTTACAATAACACTTGCGTCACCTTGATTTCTAACTGTGACACAAAATGCAACAAAAGAAAAGTCGATAAACCCTCCATTCTGTTATGATAACCCCAAATCAAATTTCTTCTTGTAAATCCACTGCTCTCATCCCTCCTTAACTTTCTCTGTGGTGTTTTGGGAGCTGTTTTTTTTATTATATTTTCCACACAACCTACTCTCATTATGTCAGAGTAATACACTGCAGGGTGTCAGTGTCCTGAAGTGTGAATGCCATCCTTATTCCTCCCTCCAGTCAGAGGGCTGGAGTTTCACTAAACTATTAAAAACAAAGTATTTTCACACATATTACTCACATGCCCTCCAGTGTGATGAAGATGATGAGGTTGACTCGCTAGTACATTTTCCAACCCAAAAAGGTTCTAGGCTTGCTTATATTTCACTTTTTATTTTTCTTGTTTGCTCATTTCGCTGATATTCTTTGATTAGTAGCTGTATTATTACGCCTCCCATCACTGTTTTTTACTTTAAGTGGAGGATGTTTGCCTCTTACCAAGCCGACCTTTACTCTGGGAATCTTAAGTATGTTGTTTTGAATGTATTACAACATTTTGTCTTCTTCATTTATAATAAAGAAAGCCTATTTTTTACTTAATATCCGGAATAATGATCATATCACACAGACACACACTCAAAAACATTAACGTCTTTCCATCTCAATGGGTCATCCACCTGCTGTGCTACAACCAATGATCTGTCACTTTCTGTTTTCGCCTGATTAGCTTGGAAGGAAGTGGCTGAAGGCCAGAACCTCTCTCTGTGTGTGTGTGTGTGTGTGTGTGTGTGTGTGTGTGTGTGTGTGTGTGTGTGTGTGTGTGTGTGTGTGTGTGTGTGTGTGTGTGTGTGTGTGTGTGTGTGTGTGTGTGTGTGTGTGTGTGTGTGTGTGTGTGTGTGTGTGTGTGTGTGTGTGTGTGTGTAAGAATCATCTCTGCTTTGTGTTTTTGTTTCCTGCTGTGAGAGATTCTGTGATGTGCACATAAAGGGGATTTGTAAAAGCTTCAAAAACACACACACATGCCCACATACAGACGTAGGCATGCACACACACACACATATATAGGCGCAGACAAACACTTGTCTTTCTCGATGTGTGACATGCTGTTATTACCTTAGATAATCATCTGCCATAATTATCTTTGATGAGCAAAGTAAATGAGGCAGTGTACAATATAACATTCAGAAACTAACTTTTTTAATTGACAAGTACGCAGTCTACGCTCACATCATTACTTACTATCGTTATTACTTTTCTTGGGCAGTTGCTGACCACTGGCATTTTCTGCCCGATTATTCCAGTTAATAAGACATTTGAAGAGCTGCAGTTCTTTGACAACCTGTGATTTTGTCACGGTGTGTTTGCCTGATGTAACCGTTGCAGACAGCGACCTTTAGTCAGTTAACTCACAAATGATCTCATTAGTGCTCTGGTTAATCTTCACTGACGGGTACTGGCTCTCAGGTTTGGGAACAGTCAACTAAATTAGACGCACACGTCCGAATGACAACAAATGCACACATCTCTGAACTTTAATAAGAAACCACATGAACAACACAGTGGTATTATAATGTAATAGGAGTGGCTTTGTCACACATTCACAACACATCAATATGCATGAACACACACATAAATATATTAATTAGGATGCTTGTTTAGTCCATTTCAGATTGTGTAAGGTGGAATAAAGTAATTTCATTAATGTTTGTCATATCTGATAACTAGTGCAGCTGAATCGCGGCTTCCTCTTCACCATTAGGCCGACAAACTGTGAGTCATGTGTTTTAAAATCCTGATTTATTCTGAAACAGGCAAAGGCTAAATCTACTAGTGACAATATACTGCCAAAGCCGTTTTGCTGGCAGTGTTAGACAGACAGCACAAAGCAGATTAGGCTGCTGTAAATGAATAATCAAAACATATTAGGACGAGTTTAAGAAGATAATTAGCTGGGCAAAAACAGATAAAATCTCCTGATGTTTCTCCTTCTCATGTCTAAGGCTACAGAATAGCCTCATTTGTAATACATTACATGCCACATGATACCCATGTATGTTGTCTTCTATAGTTACTGCTGTTGACATTAGAACTCATGAATACTATGAATTTTGGCAAAAAACCCTCTTCTTAATTAAAGACAGCTACATATTTACTGTGATAGATTATATTGAATCAAGCTCTTTGCCAGTCCCAGCAAACTGAAATCAATTGAAACCAATTCATGACTATAATTTTAATTACAGCCTGTAACTTGTTGATTGGCTAAATGATGAAAGTACATTTTTAGATTGATCTGTCTAGGAATTCATTCAGTATTTTTGTTGAAGGAGACATGTTTATTTCTCATTCACAGTTGCAAATGGGTCTGGAACCTTTTCAGATTATTTAAAATTTCCAAGGGGCCTTATCAATGATATCAAATGCCTCTACAAGCAATTTCACAGAACTACGACCAATTAAAGCAAGGGAAGGTGACACAAAAAATTGAACTTTAAATAAATTGTATGCTAAATACAGCAAACACATTTTTCTGATCAACAGATGCTGCAAGTGGAATGATTTGATCTTATAGAGAAGATGTACCTTCTACTTTGTTTTAAACAACTGTCTCAACCAAACCTCCCCACATCAGCAGTAGACCTTTTGGTTTATCTGCAGAAGTGCTTCAGTGGCACTTCCCTCTCAGTCTTTACCTGCCCCTTCTGAGATAAGTGAATGTGATTAGACAGAAATCTGTCTGGAGGAGAGAGGGCCAGGTCCATCTCCGACATGAGATGAACATGAGCTCACTGATTGGTCTGAAGTTATTCTGCTCTGCACATCAAGCCTAACACGCACCGAACAAACACACACACTCAAACACTGTCTACACCCAGACGGCACTTCTGATCCTCTCTGGCCTCCCTGTCTTTGATTTATTTATTTTTTCATCCTTTACCCCAACTTCTCACCTCTACCTTTTCATTTCCTGTCCTCTCTGCCCCTCTCATTTTCTTTATGTGCCTTTCCTTTTTAATCTCTACTCACTATTGCACTGTCTGTGTTTTTCATTGTTCTTCGGGGTCATGGGTGAATGTGTGTCTCTTATTTGAAGTGAGAAGAAAGAAAGATGTGGCTCAGAGCTCCAGTCGCTTCTCTGAGGACAGAGGCATTTCACTTTTACCGCTTTTCTTGCTGTTGTAGCTTTTGCCCCCCCAGTTGTCCAAAGACCAAAATCCTCACACCTTCCTCGTATCTCAAGTATAATGTATAATTGAGCATATCCGATTATATTTATTATTTTACCCCTCTTCGGGTTCTGTGATCTCTAATCAAGGTGTAAAAACATTAGATACCCGCTGTGTAAATCAGTGATATCGACTGAATCCACCAAGCAATTATTACCGCTGTTCACCCCGGCTGTTTTGATTGATAGACTTTTAGCGAGTATTATCATGCTTGCTTAAAGGTTCCTATAGGCGGCCGTGTTAAAATGTACATCTCAACAGCCTAAATAACAATAATTAGAATGCTTACTATTATTACATAGGCTCAAGAGGTAAATAAACAGGTCTGTACTTTAAATCTGCTTTATATTACACAGTTAATGGGTTTGAACATTGACATCCCCACCCCAGAGAAACAAATAATACATATTTCTCAACCCAGAACCAAAGCCATTGGCTGAAAGATCGAGGCAGGGAGCCGTATTATGGTTTTTTGACCATCATTCGCTGTTAGCTCTCAGAAAATTGTGGTTGCTGTGGATCACTGGTTCCTTGCTCGTTCCCACGCTTAGATCAGGGCCAACAGGGGCTTTTTTCAGCTTTGCCTCGCCTTTTCCAATACCCCTGCTTTCTTCAGAGGCCTTCATTAAAAAAGCAAAAAAAGTGTTGCTGTCCTAGTTGTTATAGTTGTGTTTGGATATCTAACATGCTTTGTAATCCGAGGTTGGATGAAGTCATTGAGATGGGATAAAAACTTGCAATCTCTTGCGTTTTAAAGATTTTTCCAAATGACCATCTTACAACGGCTTGTGGGCAGCATGAACATCTTACATCTCCCTGATTCAAGCCGAACATGATTGTGCCTTGTTCACAGATTCTTGTATTAATTATCTACGCTGATGTTTTCACCCTGAGGGAACAGCCCCTGGCTATAAAGAGATGATCCATATCACAATACGGTGGGAAATTTCTCAAATGCCCTCTTTTCTCCTTCTTTCTCCTTCTATCCATTCTTAAAAGACCTCTAGTCCATGTTTTAACATCTACACAACATTAGACCAGCTCTACTTCCAACATCTGACAACCTTTGGTTCATTTAGAAGAGTCTCCTTTGATTAACATTGTTGGGTGAGATGTGATGTCGTGACTTTTAGTTTTGAATTCCACATATTTTGCTGAAAGAGGCTAATCACTGTTAGAGGCCTAACTGTGTAACACCGCATATGATTGGGATCCTGCTGGTAGAGTGGGCGGAAGTCTGAGTCACACACAGGCAAACATGGTGTGTGAGGGATGTGTGAGCGTGCTTGTGTGACATTCCCAAGTTAGATTTTAATTAGTGAACACTTGGTAGGAAAAAGCCTGGTCTGTACTGTTTTGGCTCTCCAGGGCATCATCAGCGTATTGGTTTAAATTCAAAATCCTTTTTTCTGACACCACTGAGTCTATAAGATTTAGGTATGCAGAAGAAATACAGCATTCGGCATTTGTTCAAACAGCAGTTGAAACCACCTGCATACAGGTTCCTAATAAGTTACCTCTTGTGGTCAGGCAAATAATACAAATTTACTTACTGAGAAGCAAAGAGCAAGGGTTGCATCAAAGATCTAGTGCTGTAAAAGCTGTTGCTTTGCATCCTATTCTTACCAAAAGTCCCCTTTGGCTTCTTTTAAGCATGACTATGATGTTTTTCTAACCTTAACCAAGTTGTTTTAGTTGGGTGACCTCAAATCTTATATGGAAAACCAGAAAAACCTCATGGGGATATGGACATTATTCTTCTAAGTTGCAAATGTACCTCAGCAGTATTGAGTGTTTGCGTCTGGAAAATGTCACAGTGAGACGGGCGTGTTCTTCAGTGGTCTCCACAGAAAACAGAGGCAACTACGGCAATGGAGCAGATCTGGTTAAAAGTACTGATCCAGCATCAGTATTTTTCAATTTCTTCAAGGTCCCAATTTCAATGGGCTAAAAACCTGTTAACACCTGCTAACATCTGGCTTTTGTCTGCAATGGAAAGCTATTTAATTGGCACTCACTTTGTATGGGAGAAGGTTTACCTGCATTTAAAAAAGCTGCGTTTACCCATTATTGCGGTGTAAAAAAAGATATAGCAGAAGGGGCATTCGCCTTGGTGGAAGCATGCATTCTCTAAGTGCCCCTTTAGTCTAAATCATTATTTCTATTTATTGTAACCAAGACCTTAAAGACAGAAAGTTACTACAATACCCGAGCTGCTGCACGTTGTTTATGAAACATGCTAAATGTGAAATGTATTTGTTATTGTACTAGGCCTAAAACATTATAACTGTTCAAATAAATAATATGACTACTTACAATGTGATACTATTTGCATAACAAAGTTATGAAGTCATGTGGGAGAAACTGTTGACCTCAACTGGCTCCATTTTAAAGCAGCAGTAAAGACACCACTTTTTCAGGCAAACATACACCCCATTACATTTTTTTGTGTAAATGGTTTGATGTATAGATATTGTGGACCATTAGCACCGGGGTAAAGAAGCCCCATACAGGCCCTTCTGTGATGGGGCTGAAATGTATTTTAAAATAGTCACGGTGCCTCTATAGAGAATCCTCACTACCCATAAGTGCTTAGAAGAGTAATTTCAGAAATAACAGAGCATGCACAATCTAATATTTCATTTTTTACAGCAGAACGGAAATAGTTGAGAGCGGAGCACATTTGACAGTGGGTGCATGATAATGACCGCATTCATTTGACAAACTCTGACCAGGGGATGTGCAAGACCTACCTCCTAAAGCTTCTGGTAAGCAGAAAAGTTTTCTGGCGAGAACTCGGGTCACATAAGAGTGTGTTTTGACATTTTAAGAAGAAAAGCGCTGACTGTTCTTATAAGCAATGTGGTGTGACTTTTACACACAAACACACACACACAGTTGTATCTCCATGACTTCAGAGGATGTAATATTAAAAATGTATTTCCTGGAGACTTATTCTACTTCCTTAATTCTAGCCCAACCCTAACCTTGAACACATCATCACCTTTCAATTGAATGATTTACGTGATGGGGACTTTCTTTGTGTCCCCATAACAGGTCACTGCAACATGAATAATACCTGGACCACACAGACACACACAGCTGACCACTACACTATGTACTGTTGAGCGAAGGGAAAAAAAGGGAAAAGAAACCAGAGACATAAACCCCCAACAGCTGGTGCTGAATAATCCAGCATAGAGAGACACACACACACACACACAAACCTGTCTACACCTGGTTTTTGGGGTCTAGGGGGCATGAAGCTGGCATAAGGCCTGCTATGCCTGTCAGAACCAATCAGAGCATCCGGCTGAGGGCTGGCATTTACAGCTGATTTGTCAGGATCGGCGGGCCCACAGGGTTTGGCCAATAATAAGCCTCCACCTGTGGTGATGGATCACCTGTGACATAGCTGGCCACACAGGGAGAGACATGGCCACTGGCATGCTTTGAGACAAGACAGGACCAGACGCAGAGAGGGAGGGCGGGAGGGAGAGGGGAAAAATAGGAGAGCAGGGGTAGAGTTTTGCCTCTTTTCAAAAAGAAGTGGCCGGAAACCCCAACAAGCCAAGCCTGGATGATGTTGAGATTTACAGTAAACAGAGCAGTTCAGATTTGGCACAAAACAAAACTGTTTATCACCTTCTGTATTTTTTTATAAATGCACAATTATTCACAATAAGTTCAGCCGTTTAATTGATAGTTCAATTGCTTTTGACCCAATACCTCAAGAAATGGGTGTAAGTGCTGAAAAGTTAATTGTTTGAATATCTATAGAATTGTAAGTCTCACTATAATCATAATTAAATAACTCGGAGGGTCTCGAGCTGCCTGTTAATTAAGGATTTTGACAGCATTTTTTAATTAGTTGCAGCTTTTAAGGCACAAATATGAGCTAAAAGTAGTTTTCACACAGTAAGTGTCTACTCACCTGTCTTTAAACAGAATTTTATTTAAATAAAACGAAGGAAGAGACAACTTTTCATTGTGCTTCGTTACAAAAAAGAAAAAAAGAATATGAAACCAAATAATGATCAGCTCAGTTTCTGACTGTTGACAGGAAGAGGAGGGTTGACTTTAAGCAAGTTCAGGCTCAGACAGGCGGAAAGACAGATGTGAGTGGGATGTTTGGAGATCAGGTAAGGAGGAGTGGAAAGACTGGAGGAGAGACGAATGTGCAGCATTATGCGAGGAGTACACAAATGGCGTGTGCACACTCTAACTAGAAAATTGACTCCTGAAAGTGCAAACATATCAAATGGAAAACTATAAAAGTGGAGCTATTAGTCTGATTCACGGAGCACGTAATATGTGTGTGTTAGATGAGCCTAAGCTTCTGCCTGAGGCTCTTGACCTGCTCGACCTACAGGTCGTCAGCAGATAGGTTTTTACTTCAAAGAGTTGTACACTCGAAAGTTTACCAAATCTAGAAGTGGAATTAATAATACCAGGCTCTTGTATCAAAATAGGAAAAAAAACTCAGTCAAATTTAAGTTTAAATGTAGAGAAATGTTATGAGATAATGAGATAGACAATGAGCAATGAGGCTAATACAAATATAATAAAAGCTCCTGTAGAAATGAGAATAAATATAATTCCATGAGATAACCAAGAATGATTTATCAAAACAAAGTTATTTACTTTTAGTTTCTACCCTCCTCTGTATGTTAAAATACTTTCACATATCCTATCCCTAGGTCGAAAAATCATCCAATCAACATATCTGTTTGACTTTTTCAATAGTCCCTTTTATTTGCTTTAGGCGACTTAAAATAAGGAAAAGCCGTGGACGCACACACAGACAACTGCCCCCGTGCACAAAAATATCCTTACACTCACACAACCCCCCCATACACTGGTAAACATCAAACCCACAGCCTTCACTTAGCTCAGTGCCTTGTCAGTCCTTCTGTGTCTTATTTTAAGTTGCAGTCATCAATAATGGATGTGATGAGGGGAATAATTGATGGGACCCACAGCTTCCTCTAATGCTTCTTAGTTTGACGGATGAAGGGACAGCAGGAACTCTTTTGGTGAGACCGTCCTCCACCCACCCACCCACACTCCCTCATATACACTCACACTTAGTTTGATGGATGGATGAACAGCAGGAGCTCTGCGGTTGGATATTTTTCAGCACTTATTCAGCAGTTATTATCTACATCAATTGGAGCTATATAAATAAACTGTTGGCCAGGAACCCAATGATGAGCTTTATTCTTCATTCTGTGCTGGAGGTGAAACGCTGCTAAGGCATTTGTCTACTAACCAATAGGAATGCAGCATGTCATTATGCCTGCATCAGGCAGAGGCTGAGGAGCAGAGAGCACACAAAGTAAACAGGTTTAGGTCTAATTAGTCGCGTTTACTGAGGTTTCGAACGGGTCACATACGTGGAGGCAGTTTGAAACTGGCAGGCACTGAGCAGGCAAAATTACAAAACCAAAAATCCAAGCCACTGAGAGACCACACCAGGAAAAATGCAAGAGAGCTTGTACATGACAATCTGTGTCGGAAAACTAGACTGAACTAGATAGATAGATAGATAGATAGATAGATTACTTTATTCATCCCCGAAGGAAAATTAAGTCCTCATAGCTGCCGGTAGATTTGAATACAATAAAATACAATACAATAGAATAATATAAAAATTAAAAAAATATTGAGGTAGGTAGAAAGAATAAAAACAGAAACACAAGATAAATAGGTAGATAAGGTGCAGTGGCAAGATGATGGTAATAGTACTGATGATATGATGGTAATGTTATTGTTAGACAGTATATGAAATATCAGACAAACAGCAAACGTTATAAAATCATCAGAAAAAAAATGACAGTAATACCAGGAGCTGCCTCGACAGGCACCCGTTAGTACGGCGCCATCTTGTTGAACTATTTGAAGGTTCTGTGGTGGACCACGTAGGGGCAGGTGACTGGCGATGTAGGAAGTGTTCGTCGATGTCAAGGTAACACAGAGCATTTTTTTTACATAACATGGGCTCTGTCCTAATTGAAACATAGTTGAAACATTTCGAAAAAGACAAATTTGCCGTGATCCAACGAAGATGACCCGCTTTATGAATGACTGAATTTCTTTTAGTGGATGAAGCAGCAAACAGGGCAAAGAAAAATATATGACCACTTGGACCGAGACGACAAATGTACAACAACGTCTCAAGGTCAAACTTTAAAACTCAGTTTGAAGCAGATATATTAATGTTGTACCTCAGAGGGACTCATGCCCTATTGAAGACCCAGATCCCCAAATGGACCCTGTGTCTCTTTGTGCATCTGTCAACATGTGTCAAGACCAGAGGAACTAAAACAGCTCTGTTATTATTAAAAAGTCTGCTCTTGCCTCCAGAGATGTTGCCGTCATTTTATGTGCAGCGACATCTACTAGCTACGGCAGGGCTATTTAAAAACTGTGGATAGGGCACAGGAGGGTGTGAGGGAATACAAGGCCATGGCATAAGTGTGTCCTGGTTGTCTATGTTCTTCTCTTAGGGTATTGTTCCCTCTCCTGTTTCAAAATCTAGCTCTAGACCCTAAAGCCAAAAACAAAACATTAACCAACATGTCACACAGCAAAACTGATAGCATCTGACTGTTTCCTCTCTATCGTCCCCCAAGCACAAGTTTGACAGGGAAATCATGTTTTAATGTATTCTATTATTTTGTAGATTTTTTTTGACACACTGTCGAATTAGCTCTACATTAATAAGCGTAGCTTACCACGGATTTCTATTTCTATTTTGACTTTTATTTCGCAGTCTTTTTCGTGTACATTGGGTTCAGTGTATGTACAAGCAGTGTCTTCTCTGTGGTCAAAGCTGTGGAAGACTTGGCTGGTTCCTCAGGAATATGACAGAGAAAAAAACAGAGAAGGTTTCATGCACGTTGTTTCAGCTGTTTATCATTCTTGGTGCATGACTTGCAAACAGATCTTTCCATGTACACATATGTACAAACAAAAGTGTGGAAGTGGTTGGCGTTGTGTGTAGGATTGTGTTTGCACAACTGTAGTTATAATGCAAACACTTCTCTCGCTGTGGGTTCTCTTGTGCATGACCATGGCGGTGACTGAATGTGTTGGCTGGTTCTCATTGGCATGTATGTGGTTTGTGCGTACACTGTTTTTTCCCACTGTCAATGTGCCTTTCAAGGACCCATCACAAGTAACACTGGTGGAGAAATTCTCATTTTATCCTATCGTTTTCTATGAGTTTGAAACAACTACACAGGATAAGTCATCTTTATTATTCATTCTTTTCCTCATGAATAGTAATGAAACATTTGGATGGAAATAAAGAATACTAATGTTCTGTGTAGATTTAGTTATCTGCAGTGCATTATTTTAACAATTTCATCTTTGTTATTGTATATATTACCGGGGTGTATTTAAAAGGCACATTTCAAACATGACCATGCGAAGGCTCATATCTTATATTTTTACAAGTCTCTTTCTATAACCTGCTGGCTGCACTTATATAACCCTGCTCTTGTCTTTCTCTTTAATTTTATCCTGCAACCTTTCCACTGTGCCTCTTTTAAGTAGCCTGCCCAAAGTTGTTTCTTTAAATAACCACTGAGTCAGTCAGAGATGCTGTGTTCCAGAAATAGTTGTATTTTGCTGTGAAGAACACATCTGCTGGATTTATTCATTTAAGGATTAAAACTGTTCACAAATCTTCTCCCCTGCTGCCACGTCTGCCTCTAAAATGCAGAGGTTTCCTTTCGTAAGGCTCCGATTAGTCTGGATGAGACCATTGAACAGCTGCTTCAAGACAGGGAGCTGGATTGGTCCATGTGACCCCCCCCCCCCCCACACACACACACATTATCTAGACATAGAGACAAGAGTAATGAACTTGACTTATGTGTATATTCACACAAATCTTCTAATTGGCATTGGAGGAAGACTGTTAACCTTTGTCATGTCATTAGTATTGTTTCCAAAATGACAGATGCCTCACTCAAAGTGGCACTCAAGATGTATAATGTAAATATCCCTGGGGCCCATTTATCAACCTTTCAGCCATCTGACACCAAAATCCCACCGTGTATATCACATTCCTTTTTCATATACATGGTGCATACCGCAAGGCAAATGAGGTTAATAACTCCCTGCTGTCTAATTTGCATTTAAAATGTTTTTCATGACATATATTGACCATTCTTGATGAACAAATGAATACAGGTCTGTCTCAGGAAATTTGAATATTGTGATAAAGTTCTTTATTTTCTGTAATGCAATTTAAAAAAAACAAAAATGTCATGCATTCTGGATTCATTACAAATCAACTGAAATATTGCAAGCCTTTTATTCTTGTAATATTGCTGATTATGGCTTACAGCTTAAGAAAACTCAAATATCCTATCTCTAAATATTAGAATATCATGAAAAAGTATACTAGTAGGGTATTCAACTAATCACTTGAATCGTCTAATTAACTCGAAACACCTGCAAGGGTTTCCTGAGCCTTGAAAAAAACTCAGCTTGGTTCAGTAAACTAAATCACAAGTATGGGGAAGACTGCTGATCTGACTGCTGTCCAGAGGACCATCATTGACACCCTCCATCAGAAGGGTAAGACACAAAACTAAATTTCTCAAAGAGCAAGCTGTTCACAGAGTGCAGTTTCAAAGTACATCCACAAAAAGTCTGTTGGAAGGGGGAAATGTGGCAGGAAACGCTGCACAACCAAGAGAGATGACCGCAGCCTTAACAGCATTGTGAAGAAGGGTCGCTTCCAGAATTTGGGGGAGCTTCAAAGACAGTGGACTGAAGCTGGAGTCCAGGTATAAAAAGCCACTGTTCATAGACATGTCCGAGAAATGGGCTACAATAGCCGTATTCCCATGGTCAAGCCACTTCTGAACTCAAGACAACGGAAGAAGCGTCTGACTTGGGCTATGGAAAAGAAGCACTGGACAGTTGCAGAGTGGTCCAAAGTCCTCTTTTCAGATGAAAGCAAGTGTTGTATTTCATTTGGAAGTCAAGGCGCCAGAGTCTGGAGAAAGGCTGGAGAGGAGCAAAATCCAAGTTGCTTGAAATCCAGTGTGAAGTTCCCAGTCAGTGATGGTTTGGGGAGCCGTGTCAGCTGCTGGTGTTGGTCCACTGTGTTTCATCAAGTCCAGAGTAAATGCAGCTGTGTACCAAGAAATTTTAGAGCACTACATGCTTCCGTCTGCTGAAAAGCTCTATGGAGATGAGGATTTCATTTTCCAGCATGATCTGGCACCTGCCCACAGTGCCAAAACCACCAGTAACTGGTGTACTGACCATGGCATTAATGTCCTCGATTGGCCTGCCAATTCCCCTGACCTGAACCCCATAGAGAATTTGTGGGGTATTATGAAGAAGAAGCTGAAAGACACCAGACCCAACAATGCAAATGAGCTAAAGGCCGCTGTTGAAGCATCCTTGGCATCCATGAACCCTAAGCAATGCCACAGGCTGATTGCCTCCATGCCACGCCGCATTGATGCAGTAATCCGTGCAAAAGGATTCCCAACCAAGTACTGAGTGCATTAATGGACATTTTCAAATGTTTGATTTTGTTTTGCTGTTATAAATCTTTTTTTCTATTGGTCTGAGGAAATATTCTAATTTTTTGAGATAGGATTTTTGAGTTTTCTTAAGCTGTAAGCCATAATCAGCAATATTAAAAGAATAAAAGGCTTGCAATATTTCAGTTGATTTGTAATGAATCCAGAATGCATGATATTTTTGTTTTTTTAATTGCATTACAGAAAATAAAGAACTTTATCACAAAATTCTAATTTTCTGAGACAGTCCTGTGTACAGGCAAGAGCTGTTGTCCCTGTGAAGCTCTCTGGGTGTTTGATACTTTGACATATGACCATACCACTCATACACAATATGATCCTAATGGACCTTAAGGCATTGCTAAAATGTTTCACACCTACACACACAACCCCCTTTCTATGAATCATTTCATGTTATTGCCAGCAATCAAAACGCATATATATGTGTGTGTGTGGCCATATAGAGTGTGAATAATGTTAGCTTAAAACCTTGTTGGTCAAGCTCATTCAAAAATACTTTACACATAATTATGTTTATGCTGGGTATATGATTTATAGGCTATCAAATTGCTAATGGATGAATAAACCAGGAAGAAAACACAATTCATAAATTACCATTAGGCGGAGGACAGGGTCAGATTACTTTGCACTATAGGCACTGAATTGGTTCTGAATACATGGCATTTTTGCAATTAGGGACTTAATCCATAGGTTTACAAAACGATGTAATGACAAACCCAGCGTTTTTTTCTTCTGTAATTGTGGTGTGTTCACTGAGTAGGAAACCTACCTCTAAGTATTTCTCTAGATTTGAAGTAGAGGTTTTTGCAGATGACAGCGATTGATTGAATGAGTAGTACCTTGTAAGTTATGACATCGGGCCACATTAAGGAAAACATGCTAAAACCATAATCTTTGCGGAGCTGTAGAACTCTGCTGTGATACCATATCCCAGATTACGATTAGTTTTCAAAATCCTATGTAATCCCTAATTCTATGAGGAAGATGAATAAATCTTATTAGAAATATTCCTCAAAAGTCAGAGGCTCTGCATGACATGAAACATTGTATTGTAATTTCAAAGTGGTGCACAATGATCTGTTGTGTTCACACTGTCACACAAGTACTTTTTTTCAACTGACGATTTATACACTGTCCTGTGGTGTTTCTGCAGAACACGCTTGAGTAGTTTAATGCATTTACAAAAGCCTTTGTATGAACAAATGTGTAATGTGCGAGAGGGTAGAATAAATAATAGCCTTGTCAGTGCATGTTTGAGGAGACTTGCACTTTGGTTGACCTCTAGAGTCATTCAGGATTTTGCATTAGGTGAACTCGCACTGAACCGTGCAGAGGGGTTGTGCTCGGATTAAACTTCTGTTGTTGCCACAACTAATAAATTACTTATTAAACTGAGGTCTATTTATTCTATTTAGAAAGTAATGTCAAGAAATTCTGATGTTTTCTGTTTGTGTCGCACTGGTCTTTAAATACTTTGTTTCTACATCTTTAATTAAAATAATTTAGGATATTTGGTTTTTGTCAGAAGTCTTTTTTCCCCCTTAGAACTGGCAAATGAGACAACTTCCAACAACCTGATGTATATTTGTTTGTGTTCCTCCAGTGAACTGCTGCACAGTTAAGAATTGTGCGCATGTGTCAGAGGAATGACCTTTCTTTTTTTTAAATGTCTCACTTTTCTAAACTTTAAATGACTTCATATTACATGGTATTTATCTCTCGGGTCCAGATTGCATGCGTCTAAAGTGTAATGGGAGCCGTTACAAAGAAAGCACGGCAAACACTCCACTTCAAAGACAGTAAAAATGAGAAGAAGAGCTAAGACTGTTAAGAACTTGTAAGTATACAACGTTTAGCCCTCCCAGAAGTGGCTCTTGTGTATCACCCCACTCCAGGCAGTTGAGCGTGCTGATGTGCGCATGCTAGAAATCCCCCTCTTCCCTGTCACTCGCTGAGCCTCTGCCGCACTCTCCATCAACCCCAAGTGGATTTGTTTGGAAGTATTTTTTGTTCTCCCGGCATCATGCAGACTTATACAAGGGGTGGTCGGCAAAAGAGACAGTGAGGACATTTTAGCTTTTACTACACTGGTTTATATATTCATTCGACTCTGCTGCATTATATCAAAGGATGAGCTTAGGATAAAGACATTACAGGCTGGTGTCAGAATGAATAAAAGATTTGTATAATGAATTGTCCTGCTGTTACTTGTTCTGTAAAACAGAAGATCGCCCAGTGTTTCAAGTTGTTAAAAGTAGTTTAACTGGGAGGTTCGTGGTGGCCCTGGTACATTTCAGTAGCATGTCACACCACATGGTTTTTGTCACAGGACATGTGTGACCTAAATTTAAACACTTGTTTTTCATGTGAAAATGCATCTTAAATTATTTATCAGACAAACTACAGAACTAAAGGCAACAGTTGCTTCTTTGAAAATCCTGCCTCTTCCTCACATTTCCTCCAGAATTTAAAATTAATATATAGTTGGGTTTCTGTTTCATATATTTAGACTCTTAAAGGATGAGCCCAAAGATCTTAAAGGAGAGAGCTGATATAAAAAGCTCAAATCATCACTCTTTTAATTAATATCTTTATTATTCTCCAATAAGGGCTTACTAATTACCTTTGCTAAGGGATAACGTTTTCAATGCTGTTTGTCTGTTTAACCGTCTGCAGGATTACACACAACTACTGCACTTATTTTCACACAGCACAGATTTGCCTGAGCTCTGCCTGGTAAGTGTAAGGTGCCTGCCCTCATTTCTCCTTGACTTCTGCTCTTAGATTTTTGTGAAAATTCCCCCAATCATAGAATGTCAGTTGCGGTTGTGAGCTACAGGCCATGGTTATTACGCTTGAGGTCTTCTTCTAGACTTTCAGCACATTGCAACATATTCTTTTGAGAGAATACCACCTGTGGATCAGTTACATTGACATGACACGCATGCAAATGTATATGTGCCCACTCAAAAAAAACAATCATCCATAACCCCAGAGGTCACAAACCCTTCTGGAAACATAATAAATTAACTCGTAAATCCAAAGAATAGATACATTGTTATCCCCCGAAACACAACACATTTTCTAACAATTTTTAATGAATTTATCTTAATAACAAAATCTTGTCCCCATTTGACCAGCACTGTTATTAGGAAGCCTGTCGAAATGATGATGAGTTAGAAGAGTTAGACCAGGGGAACGCACTGGCAGCCTGTGGTGGGATGCAGAGACAAACCTCTAATAAATATTGTATGATGCCTTAAATAATAGATCAGGAAGCAGGAGAAACACAAGACTCTGCAGGGACACACACACACGCACACACACACACACAGAGCTACACACTGGGATATGATTAATAAGTGATAATAATAATTGGTATATGTGGAAAATGAATTGGCATGTTCTATATCAGTCTGTTGAAATAAAGGTAAGAGAGGAATTGAGAGTAGGAATTAACAATAAACCTCACCCAGAAAGACACACGCAAACATAACTGAATCACATATTTGCTCTATATTCAAATATTATTTTTGTGAAGCAGTCTGGGTTTAGTGCTTCCTCGTTAAAGATTATACACTAACATTGAGTAAAACAGGAGCCTCCACCTGCAACAAGTTGTGAATTGGTGTGATATTTCTTTGTGTCAGTGGCGTAAAAATACCTTATATAAATCATTTTACTGTCTTAGGAATTATTTAATAGTTAATCTGTCTTGCATTCTGCCTGTTGCTGCATCACCCTTTTCCTTCTCACTGCTACTGGCGGCAGCAGATATGATTTCTGTTTCTGACTCCATCTGTGTTCAAGCAGAATTGTTCAGCATCGAGTCAGTGTTTCTCAGGGGAGCGCTGAGTCGACCACATCATCACTGTTCAGCAGCAGCTCAGGGTCCAGCATTGGGGAGATGCGCACTGGCAGTTGCAGTTGAAAACCACATTCTATGAAGACGGATATGGGCGACCTGCACAAAAACTGCAAAAAAGAAAAATACGCTGTAGTGTAGCAAACAATATATCTCAAAAACTTTGTGACCTTTGAGGTGCCTGTATCTGCAAGAAAGCAAGCTTACTCACCTGTGTGGTGACATCAAGCTCTGCCGGGTGAAAAGCCGACATCTACACTTAGGCCTCCTTCTATACTTCATTCCTGTTTAAAAACCTTGTAAACCCTCTCAAGCCCCTGGAAACAACACTGGGCTTTGTGGCCGTTTACCATTGTGGCCAGTGTCAAAACAGAGTAACTTCAATTTAAATTGAATTTATAAAGATAATATTTCCATGCCAGTTGTGCGTAGTCAACTAAAACATATGGCATGGGCATCCATGATAGGCCTCGCAAACTTATGGGTTGAAAAGGCATCTCTTATAAAAGTTAAAAAAGTTACTTTTGAGTTTTTGGATCCCTCATCGATTCACACATTCAAAAACTCGCCTGGCGGGGACTCTACACCACGAGCCAAAACTATTACACCACTTCAGCACCCTGGTGTTAAAGTACATTCTGTTAGTTGGACATTTCCCCATTGTTAAAAGTTGGGAAATAATTTAGCCAAATTTAATAAAACTGTTATGTTTTCTTTTTCTTTGGTGTACCCAAATATATGAATTCCTGTCATACACAGAGATGATATTATAATGATCTTATTATTTATACTTTAACTGTTAGTAATAAATCAAGCTGATATTCCAACTTATGTTGTCTATTCATCAAAAGCATAGAAACGCTTCAAACTGCGGTGGTCAATGTCTTATAAATGTGTAATTTCTCTCTAAAACAAGTTGTACATTTGTCTTCCTACCCCCTGCTTTTCACAGCCTGTCAAAGAAGTCAGACAACCAGAATATCTCATCATTCCATCAATCTGTCACTAAGATTCTGGTTGGCACATCATAGATTTTCATTTGTATCAGCCTTATCGTGAGTAACAACTATATAAGCAACCTTCTACTGTACATTTATTTTAAAGCTGACAGAAAACACTTCCTGCTTCATGGTCACCAATTTCACGATGGTAATAATCAGGTATTCTGATCTTTTTCTTTCCCTGTGATGCCTGTTGAGTAAAGTGGAGAAAAGTTTGGAAAGCTGATTCAAACGGCTGTCTCTTAAGTTTTAGTTCCGCTGCCGACAGTGTGAACACAAGTGAGAAAGACATAATGTCAGGACTGTAACTTGGAAATTAAACTTTTGCTGTTTTGCACTGAACCCATGAAGTGTGAACCTGATGCACCTGCAGTGTGCTGGCTGTTGGAAAATCCTGGCATGGTTGGCTGGGCTGTGCAGCCAAACACACATCAATTTCCCGTAGGCGCTTGTGTGTGTGTTTGTATGCATCTGCACAAGCGTTGCATACATGCCTCGGACAATTCATCTTCATTTTTCCACCTTAGTATCTGTGTGTATATGAGAGGATGTGCATGTGTTTGGGTAAAAGTCGCATCGCTCCAGCTCATGACTCATTGGCTGGCAAAGTGCCTTGCAGACGGCAGCAAACAGGAAGCATCGGGAGAGACAGGTAGCGCAGTGGGACACAGGTTATGAACTGTGCTTCCAGACGATCTGATAGTAGGATGACTCAACCTGCTTCAGTTATGAGGACTCTGCTTCTCCTTCTGTTCAGTCTAAATATAGCAAGGTGAGCTGCTCTGCGTTTGCTAGTTATATTTAGCTGCTCCTTTTCCTTTGTTTTGTAAAATTGACTCATTTTAGACAATTAGGAGTCAGGGATCAATAATGCACTCATTAAGAATGTTCTCATTAGGAACCTTAGAACTGCAACTGAAGTGAGAGGACTGAAAACCCTCTTTAAGGCTGTTCCCATGTCCCCATATCCCTGATGGCTTGTTACACCATCACACCGACAAAAGCAAGAGGGGGAGAGAGGGAGGCATATACCTCTTGTACACCATAACCAGCGGCTCTATGTGTTTCATTTTAAATCTGGTTAAACCCGCTTAAAAAAGACAATTGACCTCTTCACCTAAATTAGACCTATTCAGTTTTTCAGTCATGCAAGAATGCTCTGAAATGAAATGCAAAAGGTTTATTTGAGCTAGTGGGGTTGCACTTTTGTTGAAGATAAAAGCCTTTAAAAAGGCATCGTTTTTGGTTTCCTCTAAAAAGCTATAAGATTGGATTTGGGGCAACAGTTGACCCTTCTGAGGTTTCTCTTTCCCATCTTTACTTGACTTTCTTAACATTCGATTATGATCATATCCAAAAGAGTGAAAGCTAAGAATGTATCTTAACTTGTCCTTGGCTGCCTCCACTGAATAGTTAAAATGTTGATGTTTCTATTGAGAAAAAAATGACTGATCAAATATTAATGGAAAACTCTGAATATCCTTTGCCAGTGCCTATCACTTCCCTAAAAGAGTCATACTACTCTGCCTTGAAATGGAATTGGAATTAATACTGTATTATGTCCCACATATTCACTGTGCAGTGCTAAACTCTGCTTCTCTGTGTTTTCAGTGTTTTACTGAAGGCTGAACTCTGTTGATTTGCCTAGCTGTTTAAGGGCATCTAGTGGGGCCAATACAGCCACATAGGACAATTTCATAATTTTATAAATCAATACAAATTAAATGGAAAGGAAACTAAATGCGTAGACTGTGTGTCGTCAAGAAAAAACATATCTGCACTGAACCATATTATTTGTGTGTTTCAAGCTGTTTTTCTAAAGACAACAACTGTTAATCCAAACACCTGCCGTCTGTGATCATCAATCTGGCAACTGTCTCACCAAAGCTGTCTTGGCAAACAGTTCCCCTTGTCAGTGGAGAATGTGATTTTTTTCCCCCCTTGTAGTATTTAGCTCAGATACCACCCGTTCGGTTTGGAACAATGGAAAACAGTTGGAGGAATCAAGCTGAAAGCGTGGGAGTAGATACTGAAATAGCCATTTATTTTAATTTGTCTGCTTACTTTCTCCAACGAACAACTAAAGAGACTGTATTTTTGTATGGTGTTCAAACGAGAGTGCAAATGTTATTTCAGGGATTACAATTGAGCTTTTGGGTAGAATTCACATACGAGTGTGTGTGTGTGTTTGTGTGTGTGAGCCCATTTTAGTCTTGTCTTCCTTGCTTTTCTTCCCTTTCCCCCCACTTTAGCCTCTCTCTCTATCTTTCACACACAAAATACAAAGCTCCTCCAACTGTAGGCTCCACACCTGTTAAAGAAGAATCTGTCTCCTCCAGTTTACAGTATGGTGCAGTAAATGTGGATCACCTCCAATGAAAGAGCTGAGCCTCAAACCCGAGTGCTATAGAGTGTGTATGGATATGTGTAGAACAGGTATTACTCTTGTTGTGGGCGCTCTAAATGTGTTCACACTGGCACATTATGGGGACTTGTCTTTATTATGGAGACCATGATGTAAATCATTAAATGTTAAGACAAAGACATTTTTAAAAGAGGTTAGGTTTAGGTTAAGTTTAGTTAAGATTCTGGTTTAGGTTAAAGTAAGGGCAAGTAATGACTGTGTTTGTGGAAATTCTGGTTCTATTCAGGCAAAACTAAGGTCCTGGTTAAGGTCAGGTCAAAGATGCGAATTGTGATCAGGTCAAGGATGGGGTGAGACAATAGGGATAAGGTTCTTTTCAGGCTGTTCACAATGAATGGAAGTCAATGCAGAGTCGAAACGCGGATAGCTGCACAAACCGGTGTCTGATTCAGGAAATGAGGTGTCTCAATAGTGCATCAACAGTTATATGCATGATTCATCCTGTAGAAGCCTCTGAAAGCCGGAGCTCGGTCATATTGTTTATCACCAGGCTTTTCCCCGATGGCTTTTCATAAGCCTACGTCCTAACATAGCATCGGGCAGGGAGCTTTAGATACTCAAATACATGTTGTGTCCTTTGGGAGCAAACGTAAGACTATTAGAGACGATTTAGAACCACAATGAAAACGAGAGCCAAGTTACTTAGAAGCAGACACAAAGGGGTTTGGATGTTGTCCTTGTGGAGGACAATACGTGTGTGTCCATGTGAGTTGACCTTGAATTGGATAGATAACAATTTAACAAAGCTTTGCAAACAATAACGTAGCTCTTTATAGCAGGACTTAGAAAACAGTATTATTTAATTAAGCCTGTTGAACCAAATGTCAACGTATTTTGAAGATGTAAAAAGTAAAGACGTTTTATTGTCTGTCAATGAGTTTTCTAACAGATGTATAAAGGAGAACAGACGTTTATTAATCCGCTTTTGTTTCACATCTTCTCTCCTCTAGACACAAGATTAGCCAAAGGGGGGGACAAAACCCAGTTCTGATTAAATTTATTTATTTTCCCAATCCTCTCGGCTCTCTCGCTACCTCCAGCAAGACTCTACAGTCTCGGGCAGAGACAGATACATAAATCATCTCAGGAGGGTTGTTGCCCAGAGAAACAGACTGGAATCACAGAAAGGATTATATACAACTCCGGGTTTTAGCCCCAGTCCCTCTGATAGACTGGTGCCATAGCAATCGCATGTTAGTGTGAGTCAGTAGACCTATTGGGATCAGTCTAAATTATGTTGTAACGTGCCATTTGATTGGGTGGGTAGACTTGCGTCAGTGTCGGGATGAGATTACGTGGGAGTGCTTCGCCATGTCAGAAAACATTTCTCTGTGTATGTGCAAGTGCAGACGCTGCAGAGGAGGAAGAATCAGCAGGCTCAGAAATATCCGGGGCAATGCGCTGTGATGGGGATACAATTGATGAATAATTAGAGGAAATATAAGCCACAAATTATTGGATTTTTTGTGCGGAGTAATTCCTGCAAGCAAGCAAGCAAGGGTGGAATAAATGGTGAAGTCTAAATCTAACGGTCATGAAGTGCGAAGATTAATCACAAGTATGACTCCAAATAACTTCAAACAGGAAAACTAATAGCTATAATTAACTAATCAGCAATCAATCACAGAGCGAAAAAAAAAAAAAAGAAAACATTTTGAAAAGCATAAGTCATACGGCCTGCTCTGCATGCCAATATATCACACAGAAAGTCAATTGGGAGGGCAGAAGAGGATCAAGTATTCTAATTTGTATTTAATAAAATTATACAGAACTCAGTGCAAGCTGTAGCAAAGAACTTAATGGGCTGATAAGTGATGATCGCAAAAATGTGTAAATAAGGAATATTAATATACTTAACTCATGGTAATATAGTGTTAGTAGTAGTTTCAGTGGAAGGAGCCGGACCCTCGCAGACAAAAGGATAACTTAAAATTATGAGGTTCAGACCTTCTTGCTGTGATGCAACAGTGCCACCAACTTCACCATCATGCCTCATCCATGCATTGCATTAAAACTAGTTGGAATCTTGAATCTCAAAATTGCCATGTTTGACTCACCATATGGGTGCAGCAAGTCTTATCTTTAAACATTATCTTATATCTTTGTGTTTAAAATATTTTTTTTATTATACAGAATTTTCCGAAGATGAGCAAAACATGGAGGATTACTGCCGACAATAAAGTCCATTTTGTTATGGCCAAGACAACAGCTCATATACACTTGAGGAAGACAAGTTCAAATTGGTGACAAGCAAAACAGATGTTTGGTATTGGTTGGCCTGTGTTGAGGTCTTAACTGGCAGTTTTCTACCAGTCACTCTCCTTGACATACTGAAGATTATGGAGGAGTCGGGTATTACATTGAGTTTTTATACAGAAGACAACAACACAGTACTGACTGAACTAATTCAGTTTTTTTGTTTGTCCTGTTTTCCTCAAATCAAACCCCAGACGGTCTGGTTATTTGAGGTTTACAGTATTTGTACCAGCTTTAAGTTGATATGGCCCACAGGAAACTGAACTGTTGTATAAAGTGGAAAACAGTCTCACACTAATATGCCGTTTCCTCTTTTTTGTTTTTCAGAGTTAAAAAAAAAAAATACATTTCTATTAAACTAAGTTTGTATCCAGCCTTTGTTCGTCAACAGTATTTCCTCTCATGTGCGCTGTCTTTTCATTGTCTCATTTTGACATTGAAAAACTCTTTATCATAGGTTTTGAATTTAACACTATTACTTTAGAAAGATATGTGCTGCTCCTGTCTGTATTTTAACAGTGTCCTACAAACCAGAGAAGTCAAAACTGAGACGAAGGTGTGTTTCCTTTTTTTCGGTGAAAGCAACATATCACCAATTCCAAAAGTTAAGGAGTAAAACTCCTCTGCTCTATCAATAACACATAACACACCACTTTTCTCTTGCCTACCTCCGCATTCCTCTTTTACTCTTTTACTCTCTTCATCATTTGGAATCTTTTTTGGGACCTCAGTCAAGGTTTATAAATTCTCCTTTTAGAACGGGAAATGGGACAGGTACACAAAACCTATAAAATATTCCTGGTATTCCATCTCTAAACAGCTTATCCTTCTCATACCTTCGAACGTCCTTTCTCATCTCTCCATCAGTTTACCCTCCATTGCGTCCTCTCATCCCTATGACAACTACGTCCTCTGTACTTCTTTTCCTACACACACAATCACACTTCCTCGCATAACGATGGATATGAAAATGAAGGATTGTGAATGTTGAAGCGGCATGAGAGAGCAGAGACCAGGCAGGTGGAGAGACGGGTGGGGCAGTGACGTTAAAAGGAAATCATAAACGTGGGCGAGCATTAATCCTTCACTCCTATAGTCCATCGTACAGCTCATTCAGGGAGAGAAGTAAATGAAAAAGTGGCTAAGAGATGGATGGATGGAGAGATGAATGTGTTAATGGGCAGATAGATAGGCGAATGTGTAGATGAATAGCAGAGTGAAGAGATGAATGGACGGATGGTTTGGATATTTAGGATTCACACGTCATTACAGCTGCACACTTAAGAGGGAGAGGAGCACCTGTCAGAGGGATGGCTGCAGGAGTGATGGAGCAAAAGGAGGGATGGGGGAGATATTTGATAAATGCAGAGCTTTCACTTCTAAAGTGGATTTTGAGAGAAAAGCCACCTGGCTAGAAAATTGAGTCGTGACATGTTCCCGATTTTGCTTTTAGTATATGGATAACAGAGCAGGTTGTCCAGGTCAGACACTTTCAAAACAACATGAACATGTCTGGAAACTTTCAATTCAAGTGCCTAGATAAAGCCAGCTGATGATCACGGGATGATTTCTTTGTTTCTCTCTCGTTCTCAAACACTTTAAATTATCGTTTACCTTTCAGTCCCATACTACTTACTTTAACCCACCGCATTACCAGAACTGAGACTAAATGAGTGATTAAGAGCACACCGGTTGTGACGGACAGCCTGTGTTCCCGACCTGAGGCTCTTTCACCTGTTACCATGGCAATCTGCAGGGAGGGAGAGAGCGAGAGGAGTGACAAAAAGAGATATCTGTAGAGAAACAGACGGACTGAGATGGACTGAAAAAGTGTGATAGAAAAACAAAGCGTGTGTGCCAGTGAGGGAGGCAGCAGTGAGACGGTGACAGTCACACACAGAGCAAATGAGCGTTCAGGGAGTGCAGTGCTCTCATCGAGGATTCAGCTCAGCGCCTCGCACAATGATAAAGTTTAGATTGCAATATTCGATCCATCAGCCAACAATCCCTACCAAACTATTTATGCCCTTTTGCATTATAAGCACATTGGTTCCCATTTTAGAATATAATATGGGTTCATCTTTTGGGTGAACCGTGTGTCTAAATGACATTGGAGTGTCTCCGTCGATATTCCATTATGCTCTGTAATGTTGGGGCTCCGGAGGACTCCCAGGGAGAGGAAGAGGGCAAAATAATAATAAGAAGAAGAACTTGTGTAATCCTGATGGTATTCTGCTCACAGAGTGCAGTTACACAGTACAGTATCAGCAAATGGGATTTGAAAGGCATATTACGAATGATTTGTCGCGCTTATATTCACTCCAGAATAAAACGATCCCTGATTGTTTTGCATTTTATATCTGCTTAGCTGTATTGGGGGATATCATTATCATGCTTCTCTAAGTTCAGCCTTTTTTTCTTTTAAATCTTCCTTTATTTCTGTTTTCCAGCTCTGCACAATTTCAAAATGTCCACGTCTTCTGTGTAATGATTCGAAGAACCATCAGCTATTTTATGCCATGGCTCCATGCAGCCCTCCTCCTGCTCCACAGTCCCACACCTCTTAGCTCTTTGATTCAATGGCTGATTGTTTCTGCTGCAGTACTTTGGAGAACCCTTGTTTTGTTATCTTGCCATGACAAAGGTAGGCTCAGATAACATGTGATTGTGAGAGTGTGCAGTCTTCAGTGTGTTTACCTCGAGCACGAAGAAATTGCTGTGGTAGATTATTTGGGGGAGAGAAGGTGAAGGGGAATGATAGAGGAAGGTAGACAATCAGAGAAGCGGAGGAAAGTGAGACAACAGATCACGGATGTGCACAGTGCACTCCTTACTCTGTTACCGTTTGACTGCAAATCTAATCTACAAGATGTATGATCAACCCAATGTGACATTAGAAATCAAAATGTGACACAATCAGAAAAATGTTGTCTGGCGGAAGCTAACAACTAAACAGTTACATTTCATGTCAAATGTACCCATAAAAGATTAGCACATATATCCAGACGCACAGAGATACGCAGTCTTATTGAGGACAGCCATTAGCATGATGGATTCCCGAGCCTTTTAGCCTAACTCATAGGTGTAACTCCTACAATGTTATGGCTGAACTGCCTCCCCTTGCAAATAAAAAAATAAAATCAAAATCAATGCTGTATAGCTATGAGCAATGACTCCATTGAAGCAGTAGCAAGCTTCTATGATCTGGATATTCTGTATGGCCACATCCATGGTCCTCCTGCACCATTTGAACCAGGTAGACAGTCTCAGCCAGTGGTTCAAATTTCACGTGTGTGTGTGTGTGAGTGTGAGTGTTTGTTGGACGGGTCCAATATGGTTTGAAACACAAGGTTGCGTTACCAACCATGTTTCCCCACTCCATGAGCCCTATTCTCAAAAATCTTTCACAAATGCTAAAGACAAGTGAGAGGTTTCCTTACGTCTTTTTGCTCCGTGCTATAGTATGTGCACCTCATGCCAGCGGCCCTCCTCCCACTCCAGAAGGTTGTTTAAAATGTGGGAAGCTTGGTACTCAGTGGGCACATTAGCATGAAATTGATTTGTTTAAATAGCCATAAAGCATCCCTCTGACATGCTTCCCCCCCTCACTAAAAAATACATCATCGTTTATGCTATTTTTGCGACTGTGTACATCACTCTGGGAATAAAGTATTGTGCATTGTTTCTCTGCTGCCTTGTTTATGTCTATTTGCAGTCTATATCTTTTTTGGACCCCACTGTGAAAGCGGTAAAGTTAAGTGTTTGTAGTCATTCAGACAACCTGTTCTCACACATCAGCCCTTCCCTTTTTGTACCTAATTTCTCACTTACTCCATGAAAATGTACATCAATCTTCCTTATTTAATGAGATATGTTCAACAATTTTATTCCCGGCGCTGCTTGTGGGGGAAAAAGGATTCTTCTCTGTTTGAGCTCCCGGTGGCATGGACCAGAGCGAAGGATGGGGGAGGGGAGAGAGATGGATCCGCAGTAATAATCTGTAAGAGTGGAAGAGAGGGAGAGAGCAGGGATTGGCAGAGATGATCCCTCAAGGATGAGGGCAGAGAGATACTGTGCAGGCCATCAAGCTTCCTCTCGCTCACTTATTATTTCAAAAGAAAATTGACTTCTGTCTCAGTCAACCATTAATCTTGTTACAGTGACAGGGCCATGTATAAATGCATGTACTTCTTAACACGTGGACGCACGGATATTCACAAATGCCACTAGTTCAGCAGTCCAGCTTGAAATTAATATTTCTTGTCCCGTTGAGGCTCGGAAATACGATAGATATCCCCCCCCACCCCCACACTTTCTGTAAACTGGGGGACTGATTCCAAGGATCTCTGACCCCATTAAAACTGCTCATTAACGTTACAGATGTCCTGTCATAGCAGTTACTTTGCAGACATTAGTCATATTCACACCGGAGAACATTTACCTGTGGTGAGTTCATGCGAATTAGGAAATCACAATTTATCTGGGTTGCCATGT
The DNA here is from genome assembly GCF_949316205.1 of Platichthys flesus. Lineage (NCBI taxonomy): Eukaryota > Metazoa > Chordata > Actinopteri > Pleuronectiformes > Pleuronectidae > Platichthys > Platichthys flesus. The sequence goes on from NC_084947.1 coordinate 10,382,268, forward strand.
GTGTTCGTCAAATGAACTGAGTTTACTGGATGGATTAGCTGAATCAATGATGATGACGAGCTTCCAAAATTTGAACCCTTAATGATAATAACGCTTTATTTCCCCGGAAGTTTGAAATTTTACTATACAATTCTCAAGTGAACAAAATAAATGCCAATATTACCGAGATCTAATTCACGTTAGACTAATATTCTCATGTGAACTGTAATTTTCAAGACACAGTTGGAAATTTCCCTCTGTGAACAGAGCCATTTCCTAGAGTTTAAGAAACACAGAGTAGCTCTGTGGCACAGAGTAGCTCTGTGACAACACACAAACAGAGACACACACGTGCACACACTTACCTGGAGGCTACCCATTATAACCATTAGCAGCTCAATCAGAGCTTTTGTGTAAAAGGTCTTTGCTCAAGGGTATATTGGTAGTCATTTGTGGAAGGATGGTGGGGCATGGCTTGCTCCTAATAAATAAAACAAAAAAAGTTGTGTGATGATATTAAAGGCGAAAGGGAGGAAAGATAGGGGTGGACGTCCTGGAGTGATTGTAACGTGACAGAGGATTTAAAGCAGGACACGCTATTGGGTTAGGGTGAAGTGCATGATAAAATGGGAGAGGGATTGATAAAATAAGAGAAGACAAAGGAGTAAGTTTGCTGAGCTAGTGTTTGTGTGTGTGGCTAGGGCAAGTGGGGAGTGTACCGAGTAATGTGGAGGGAAGGAGTCAAAGTGTTTGTGAGTGAAGTCAACTTTTTTTTTTTTTCAGATGCAGAACACTGTTACACTTAGCTACTTGTCTGATCCCCTATCATGCACTGTTGGAAGCGTAATTCCTTTCAGCGAGGGAAGGAGTGAGAGGGACGGGGGGAAATGAAGGTTGGCAAGCAGCTCAGGGTGAAGTGGTGGGCCCGTTGGTGAAGGGGGGGGTAAGGAAGTTTAGATAAGGACACGCAGCGAGGGGAGACACCGAGAAGAAGAGTCCAGCTGAGTGTGAACATGAACAAAGGACAGGAGAGAGGGAGGGAGGGATGGACGGTTGTGGCTCATGCTGAGCACCGACAGAAAGGCAGCTGAAATCACACCCATTATGAATGAGCCTCAAAGCAAGGCAGGATATCGAGAATTGATGGAGAGGAGAGCTAAGATGGGTGTGAAAAAAAACAGCAGGGAACGGGGAGGAAGGAGTCAGTGGGCAGGGCAGGAGCGCCTGTGGAACTGAGAGAAATACGGGCTGGCTCGCCACAGCGTTTGAGAGTTGAGTGCGAGGTGGGAGGGTATGGAGTGTGAACTGCTCGGTGTGAACGTGATGAGAGACATGACAGTTTTCTGTCTGAAATGAGGAAATAGGAGAGGATGAAATTGGGGCAATGGAAATTAGGAAGGGTCGGAAGAAACCCAGAGTGAAAAAAGCCATGGTGGAGGGTCATGATCAGAGACTTTATATAAAGATGGATGGCGCTTCTCCACTTTTTTCTTTTGCCTAAATGAAAGCCAAAATATTCTGGATACGGGTCATGCACATCTGGCATCATTTGGAACCAGGCTCTGCGCAGTATAGTGATCGTGCTGTTGTAAAATGGAGGCTCCGCCTGTTCACCTACTGGACCAATGATCAGTCGGTCTCAGCTGGCAATCATGATGTTTGGACCTGTTTTAACAGCATCAAATCACTAATAAGTTATATTTTAACGACAGAAAACCCAACATCAATGCTGAGATGTGAATGACTAACATGACGGCTGTTCGATGTGAGCAGAACATGGAGAGTAAAGAGAGACTTTACTTCCCCGACTCAGCCCTAACCTTATTTCAGGCGAGATAGTTCACCTCCTGTTTGACCTTTTTAAACTTCAGACAACCCATCTCTGTCTGAGCATTCTCCGGGGAGCAATTCTCCATATGGGATGCTTCCTACCAGACCAGGAACTAATGATCCAGACGACACAGACTCCACAGGACACTCCCAACTGTTCAATAGCAATAACGTGGCATTTCCAGGTAGGGAAGATCGTCTGTCAGGAATGTAAAAAATAAAAAGTGACATTTGTTGATGGACAGGTGGAAAGAGAGGGAAGGGGTTTAGATGCTGAGCTGCAGAGAGGGAAAGGCCCGAAGCAAAATGAGCCGTGAGGAGGAATAGTAGTGGGGCGGGAGTGCTCCCCTGCGAGACGAGAGCCAGAGAGAAGGAGAATGAGCTGGCAGTGCGTGTCTGCCCGGAGGGATTTGGCGGAAGCCAAAGAGAGGTAACGACAAGTGGGATGGAGAGGATGAGAAACAAGTGGAGGGAGGAGCAGAGTTCAGTGAGCTAGAGGAGCACACAGGGCGCCATGCAGTATGTAAGAGAGGAAAAGACAACGGGGTGGTCAGTACATACGGAATGAAAGTCAAAGGGTGTGTGTGTGAGTTTGGATTTTTTCCAGATTCTTGTTTCTTGACTGTGTTGTAATGCATGTTTAACAGCATTTAGACCATCTGGCACCAAGACTCTCCAGAGAAAGTTTTTCTTTTAAGTTTATCCCTTAGGTGCTCTTGGCCAGTTTGCTTTGGTTTTCTAATCTCGCCTTTTTCTTTTTGTACTACCTTGTCAATGATCGTTATCTACCTTTTTGCAAACAATTTCCTGTATGACCTGAGAAGAAATTTATTTTACTCTGAAATGTAGCCTATACGGAGTTGGTATTCTCAATACCAATGCTATATGTTATAAGTAGGTGCCTGCATGCCAGTAGTGACTGTGTGGGTGGGCGTATGTGTAGACATTAAAGTCTCTTGTGAAACCTTGTCAGAGCTTCAGATGTTTACACTGCTAATGTGTTGACATTTCTCAACATCTGTGCAGCTGACTAATTCTCTCTGAGGTCTGGCAGACAACACAAACATGCATCAGAATGAGGCTATGCAATCATCAGGAAGAGGAAGCAACAATCGTTTCAGAAATGTGGAGTCTCGCTCTCATCAGTATTGTGAACATGACACACTGTCTCCCAGACCTAATGTCACACTCCTGTAAACTACTCTGTTGGGCAACAAATGTTGTGGAAGGTTTGTTTGGATTTTCATATACAAATTAGTAGTGTTTACCGAACCCAAAACACAGAACGATTACTAATTATCAGAAAAAATATGCAGTAGAACTTAACAAAATGCATCCCTGGTGCCTGGAAACCAATTGAGTCAGCAAAATGAGCTAATGACTTCTTAAAACTGAGTTAAATTGCCCAGCAAACCTTCAAACTTACAGTAGTTAATAATTTACAGATGCTGTACTAACCAGCATACATTTTACTGCACAGTCATGCAAGCAAATGTATGAAATTCTTTTAACAAAATTTGGTCTTTTAGTTCAACTTATACACGAGCAGCCTATTAAATAGTTATGAGTAAGGATTGATGGAGTAAGGCCTACAGAATCAGATATAACAAAAATGATTTTTCTCCATCTGCATTCTGCTCGGACCTGCAGTGTTGAAAGTCTTCCTTTTCAGGCTTTGAGTGTGTGTTTCGTTTCTCTGTGGTAATGTCTGCTTTAGGAAAACATCTTTAAATGTTTAAATGAGGCAAATGCAAGTGTTTGATCCAGTCCACGAAATCTATTTCGACAGGTGAACTTACCAAATGTGGATTTCCATGTGTGTCGGGGTGTGATGCCTTCAGGGTCTCTCTCGTGAAAGACTAATTACATTTTTTTCGTAAATGTGCATATCGATAGACGTCCTTTATGCTATTTGAGCCATAAATAAAGGTTCAGCAGGATAGATATACGTGTAATAAAATGCAGGGAAATCAAATGTAGGCAGTGCATGTTTTCTTGTTTAGAAGGCCATCAAAGCGCAGGCTAAATCCATTAAGAAGAAAGAGGCAGCTCTATTGGATCCTATCTCCTTTTCTCTGCTCCTCGCTGCAGCAGTAATGGCCTTGTCGTCTTCTCATTCATTTCTGCTTTTTTTCTTCTTAATACTCTCTCTCACTTCCACTTTCATCTCTGCTGTCTTCTGGTCTGGTTCTTGAGAAATGAAATGCATAAAAAAAAACATGCATTTCCTCTTGATCACGTTAATCATGTACCTCTAACATGCTCTCATTGAGCCTGAGAAGGCTGCAGCATTATCAGGTCATTGCCAGGTTTAATGTGTACGTTATCATGATGGTTTTTAATGCACCACCCTCACATCATGGATTCTGGGATGAGAGGAGTGCATGCATGACAACTTATACAATTATAATGATGCCCACAGCGATATAAAAGTAATTATAATTTCAGTGTTATCATAATTAAAGCTCGAGATGATAAGTGATGCATGGATTCACGCAAACACAAATAAATAACACACACACACACAAACACACACATACATTCTCTTAAGTAAATTATTCTATTGCACAGATATGTTACAAATATGTACGTGCACAAACACACACATGCAAAGACTTGCATCCAATCTTCCTGCCCATCTCTGTGCAGCAATGTGTGGCAAAGTTTTTGTTTTTTAATTAAAGCTCTCGTGTTTTCACTGATAAGACATCCAATCAGTGGCGAAACTACCGGGGTGGCAAGGGGTGGCAGCTGCCACCCCCCAAAAAATGCTTGCCACCCCACTTGCCACCCAGGTTGTTAGAAGTGTCTCCAATATACATTTATTGAATGGTATTATATTTTTTGCTACTGAAGCTGTTGATCTCATTGGTAACTTGTTTAAGTTTAAGAACTAAAATCTTTATGTCCCCCCTCCCCTGTAAAATGGTTGAGTCCATGAATCCTATTTGCTCTCTTCTCACCGTGCGCATCTGCCGCTTCATTCAAATGAAGACAGAAACGGTTTGAAAGCCAAAGAACTGGAGACAAGCCAACTTTACGCTTGCAGTGATGAAAAAGGGTACAGTACAGCTGAAACTTGAATCAAGAAAATGTGATGGGTGGTCATATGTGATAGACAATTCCGTTGTAATTTCATCGTTTATTTAATTGCTAGCTTGCAAAAGTCGATAGGACTAGTAGCTAGCTCGCTATACAGCTGCATTAAAATGTGAGAGGATGACTCGGTTATATGCTATAGACCCTATTGTGTATGTGGTATAAAGGCTGGGAGGAATTTCGAATTATAAATATGTTAACTGTTTTCATTAGCGATTGGTATAAATAAATACATATAGACACCAGGCATGTGTGTTTCCAACAATAAAAATACTTGACTTGACTTTGTGTGTGTGATTTGCCACCCTTGAATTTAACTTGCCACCCTTCTGCCACCCCATGTAAAATTTTCTAGAATCGCCACTGCATCCAATCAAGTGATGAGTCTCCACATTGTTAAGATTCAGCTCATGTACTCAGCACAAACAGTGGGGAGAGCGGCTGTGGCACCATATGGAGCAGAATGGGAGGAGAAGGATGGATGGGTGGTGGTGGACACTAGAGAACAAGCAGAGGGAAGAAACTGTTAGCGATGGAAAGCCAAACCCTGATTAGGAATACAGGGGATGCAGCGAGATCTCAAAAATAATCTGTGTGGTAAACAGTGCATGCTTTGATAGGGAGTGGGAACTCGTGGCAGCACCCCAAATTACATAATGTAATACAAACAAAATCACAAACTCAATTTTCTTTGGTTCATTGTGTCGAATCCTTCACAGTGATGTGTTTGTACAGTTTTGGAGCAAACACAATTTGCTTAAGACTGAAAGAAGTAATTATGTTTTAAATATGAATGTCACATTTGAAGTCTCGGTAATTCAGATGCATCTTTATTGTCAAAGTTTCAAATAAAACATTTATTGCCACAGAAACAAAAGTTAATTATAGGGTCACACTATCTAGATTAAGTAACAATGGGTCTCAGTCACAAACCGCTCTTAAAAGGAGATTTGTTCATAAAACCCATTTATGCTAACTTTATCGTCTTCTTTATTGTTATTCTTTTTTCTTTACTTTGAATTCTAATGTTGTATAATACGATTGTAATCACCATAATATTTTGTCATTTAATCATGAAAAAAGACTAACATGTTTCAGTGCATTTTATTTTGGTAGGAGAACACACACATACACACACAGTATAGGTGGTCTATACTGCAAAAGATGACACTTTTCAATCACATAAACGGACATCATCATCAATGCTCCCACTCGCTAGCGTTGAATTCTCTGGACAATATCCTGCAGTATTCTCACATGGGCTCATCCTGACATTCCTCCTGCATTTCAACCAGACTGATATGGAACTGCTGAAAAAAAAAAAAAAACACTCACAGGAAAGACATTTATGATAAAAGCCAGATGGCCTGAAAGGGGACATGGGGCAAATTACATCTAACGAGTCAAATTTCCAAAGAATTGCAGTTGTTCAAAGATAAGGACTGGTTTCTGATTAATATTTGACTTCTGCTCCCCTCACGGAGAGAACTACCACCACAGGGTGAATCTTACTCCCTCAGACCATGGATTAAGATTACATCCACAAACTCATTCCCTCATTCCATCCCCCTCTTCCCGCTTCCTCCCTCCTTAGAGGTCTTCCAAATGAGAGATCACAGGTCTGTATATAAATAAACGCACATTCCACTCTTGGCCTGGAAACCAGCCTTTTCCCTCATTGTCACACATGTCAAAAGCAATGTGAAAATAATGTCCAATCTGCTGTGACAGATTTTATACTATACCTTAATGCTTTTCTTTTAATTTGGTTGAACTCTCACCCCTTCAGGCCTAAGATAAACTGAAATTAAAGTTGTGAGGTCTCAGCCAAACATCTGACGGGTGGCTACGATTCCATCGACTGACTAAACAAAATTTACCATTTTTCCAATTAGACAATTGATATAGGGGAGTTTTTGACATGTTATTCCCCTGTGATATAACTTCCAAGCAGTCTTTGGTTGTGTTGTAAACAGTGGATTATCTAGTTAAGTCTATTAGCTACTTATAATTTATTCAAGATTTGTAATTGATGCCCCAAAGTTAAATCCACCCTTTTGCAGTTTACTCTCTGTTAATCTTGTTACCTTATTGTCTCTCTCTGTTCAATATTTAATGAATGTGTGACTCCATTCCCAAACTCAGGAGTTTAATTTGAGAGTTATAAAATGACTGGTGCTGGCCTCCTTTGAATAAAAACAAAGTCAGCTGGGAATTTGCTGCTCTTAGCCATTCTTAAGCTCTTCACCATGGTTCTCATCCGCTCCTTGTTCTTTTTACCTCTTTCTGTGCTCATACCCTTTGTTCTTTTCTTTCACCACATGTTTTCACTTCTTTTGCACAATATTCTATACTCTTCTAGCATGGAGTAATCTTCTGAATATGCAGAATCTGTAGGCGAAGGACATTATTTTGGGGCCAGAAGCCTTCAGGTTTACATTTCCAGTTTGACAAGGCACAGTTTGACCAATCCACGCCGAGAGCAGAAGGGGTCGAACAACAGCATTTTGTGTTCCTTTTTTAACCATTACAATGACCTTGCTTTGGATTTTTTTAGGTTTCCTGTGTCATCCAACCAACGTCAAATTTAAAAAAGTTTTGTAGCCCAGTCAAGTAAATCTTTATTGAGCTTTTGTTCTGATACCAGCCTATCATAAACCACTCCAGACAGACTAAACATGAAACCTATAACACCCAGACAAAAAGCTTGCGGACAGAGCTTAAACCAATGGCACCTCTTGGAAATTGCAATGATAATTGATGTCAGGTTAGCTACAGCATGGATGTAGCATGCTATTGATTTATTAGTTGTCATCCTTCCATTCGTGACTAGCATAACGCTGTTACAAGAGTCACTGAGCTGTAGCACATGTTAGCTTATCTGGCCTAGCATATTGTGTTAAACAATAATCAATCATTGCAACAATCAACTGAACAGAATTGTTAATTCATCTTTTAATCCTATCTATTTGTTGCCCTTTTTGTTTTAATTATCTGAGGGAAATTATGTTATTAAATGATCTGATTATGCTCCAATTGGAGATGGCTCCCATGTCTTAATCAACGGTATTTAAGGATTTTTGTTTACCCTAACCTATGAAATATTAGGTTTGAGTACAAAAAAGTATCTGATTCGTCCTCTGTAGAGTTGATTAATTTAGAAATGCCGTTGATTTTTTATTTTTTTTTTTATCCTCTCTTCTTTGCTCTATGAACTTACTCTCTGTGTCAATCCTGCTACAATGTTCTTGTAGAACCTGCTAACCTTTAATCAAATTAATGGCAACGGCGTTGTGTTCTACAAGTTAAATGTCGAGCATTAGCCATCTCATGGGTATTAAAAACTAAATGAGAATAATTGAAGTGGCCTTCAAAAGCCCCATTAACTATTAGTGAATGTGGTTCAAAACCTCCCTGCAGCAGTTAGGACAAAGAGCCACGCTGGACGTCTGTGTTTCCATGTTCATCTTTCTTTACTCTGTTTGGAAGGGAGTCGTTTCCATCCGTTTAGCATGTATGAGTGTGTGCTTGGACTGCTAAAATACAGATTGTTGAAAGGTCTCATTGACCTATTACATACCGACATGAAAAGGTCAGGGGAGCACACAAGAAAAAAATTGCACACATGCTCACAAACACAGAATCTAATACACATGTTTAATGGTCATTTGACACCTAAGCTTCTCATCTAGTGAGCAGAAAGGAAGGCCTATTCTTCTCTCAGTGGTTCACGCTTCTCTGCTCTTCTTTTCCCTTTCTTTCCCTGGATTAACTGTGGCTTGTTCCACTAAAGGAGGCAAAAAAAGCATAAAGCATAGCACAGAGTGGAGTTTCCAAATGTCTGTTTGAGAGCGGGGTAAGCATGAATTACATAACAGAATTTCATTCTGAAAAGCATCAAAGGAGGAAAAAGGTTTGAACAAGAGAGAGAGAGAGAGGAGAACGGAGATTCAATTAAAAAAATAAATAAGCAAAGGGAAAGGAAAATACTGACTAAGGAGTAAAACGAGGGATGTGTGAAGACTTCCCCATGGACCGACAGCAAAACTGAACATCTGTTTTTGTCTTCTCTCTCTTTTGATGATCATTATCAAATCTCTACAGTTTTCGCTGCTGCATTTTGGGTCTTAATAACTTTTTTGTACGACTTTATGTTCTATATATGACAATGAAAATCAAACCAACGTAGAAAATACTAATATGTCGGACATGCAAACTTTGTATGGCACTTAGACGACGGTGGCTACAGAGAGAAGCTGATGATGAGGTGACTTTTTTCCTGTTGAGTCCGACAATGAGCTGCATTGGTATCATTTTACGTTGTGGTATGATTTCCGTGTGATGTATTGGGCACTTAATGCTTTTATGGTATCTCCAAATCCACTTTTAGTAGTTTAATGGCAGGGAAAAAAAACGTCTGCTGCACCTGGAGCATTAATCAAAAGAGTTGTGCTTATCCTATTAGTTAATAATGCTGTTAATTTAGTGATAATATGCTGTAGACCAATCCGAGTGCCTTACTTATTTCCTGTTTGCGTGGCCTACACGTTGGCAGGCTGTTATTCTAAAGGTGTGTTTGCCAGGTAAGAGAGAATGAATCCCTGCAGTGGAATGCTACAACTTAGTCTGACAGGAGACCATCTGTGACAAACTGTGTATGAATGTTGTGCACTTGCCTATGCAGGGACGTAATACAATATTATTAATGCATCCTTAAAATAACACTAAAATACTGCTCAGTCTTTCTGCTGCCTCATGAGACGAATTCACAAACAACACCGACACCTCATTTTAGACAAACCAGGTCCATGGGTGCTGAAATGGGCGCAAGTGGATTTTCTTTATTAAAACAATTGCACTGGATGGGAAAACAAAACATCGTTTTGTAACTGGCAAAGACCCTTTTATTGCTTCTTGTGCCGCTCTGCACCGGGTAAAGGAGAGGACCCGTAGTCATAACAACTAGCTGAACAACTTCTCGATGGGCTCAACCCTGCAACGGCATCACCATGGACACCAGCCCAGACCAACATAATCATGGGCAGACACATGAAATGGACTTGGGAATTTTAATTGACAAAAGCTGATTTGATTGCTCCCGATTAGATCAAATTAGAAATGTGGTTAACAACACCACTGTAATAATGGTTCAAGCTTTGCATTGATGACAAGGTTAAAACCCCAAGAAAGAGACCGAGGAATACAGTGTGTAAATTAGAGAATAGAAGTAAAGGGTGGGAGATGATTGAACGGATAACAAGGCTACTGTGTTGATACTTTAGCAATCACATAGTATATTTATGATAAAACAGGTTCATATACAATATAGAAAATATTGGTCTTGACAACTAACTGGACAGTTATAACACTGATTGTGTTTATTCATTCCTTGCCCAACTGTGCCTCCCTTTGAAAAACATCTCTGCTATGTCATATGAATATATACATTTTTCAATACAGGTCACAACAAGTGAATAATTGTAGATGGAAAAATGCTTTTGCGAAGCATCCAACCTTGGTATTCTTCCAAAGGCAAAACTCATAATCCAACAAGTAAACTCTGTTCATACAAAGATTATCTGACTGAAACAAGGATTAAATCATTAATACAAGAAAAGAATAAATTAAAATGTATATGTACTTAATGTTTTCTTCACTAATATACCAATTACTGGTCTTTTACAGGTTTCTTCAGTAACTTACATATCGTCTTGTATAACTGACAATCAAATTACCATTGCCATGGAAATACGTAGCTCTGACCTCTTTTGTCCACTTGCTCCCTCTCTCTTGATATTGCACTTCATACCTGTCAGAAGAATGAACAGCTCAGCTGCCCTCCATCAGTCAGGCCTTTATGATAGAGTGGCAAGAAAGAAGCCACTTTAAGTGAAATGTGTATGACGGCCTGATTGGAGTTTGCCACACCGCTTTGCAGTAACAACTCTGAGTGGAAAATGCTCTGCTTTGATGACAGACAAATTTAATCCTTTGGGAGAAAGATTTTAACTCTGTCTTGTGAATCCCTGCCACTGCTGTCACCTAGCTGGTACCGTCTCCTAGGTGTAGTGTAGTGACGGCAGCTGGGTGGGTGCCTCCCAGAATTCCCATTTACACCTGCCATTAAAGAGCGCTTTGAGTGATCCGAATCAAATGGGATAGTGTTAGATCACATGAAATTACAGGTGTAAATGCAATCGAGGAGTACACATTGTGATTCAATCCTCCAAAGCACCTCTGGCGAGGGTGGTGGTGTATTTTTACCACACTTATAAAAAGTGAAAATGCAACAAGTTTGTGGGTGTAAATACACAGAGACATGACCAAAGCAGCCATTACATGTTACAGTAGTCACTTCACTTAGGTGGACAATGGTAGTGTCTCTTTTGGGGACAACTCTGCCCAGTCACAACTCGACTGTCCTCTAGTAACCCAGCCAAGGCATAGACTTAAAACCCTTCGACCATCTGTGTAGACTTAAAGATGAAAGTTCACAGACGCTTCCAATCCAATCCAACAGAGCTTGAGAGGATGTGTCAGAATGGGATAAACTGTCCAAATCCAGGTGTGCAAAGCTCGTTGAGACTTCCCAAGACGACTGCGAGCTGTAATTCCTGCCTGAGGGATATCTTATCAAGTACAGCTTTAATGGTCTTAATATCTTTTGTAAATGTGTCATTTCAGTGTTTAACCCTACATCCTGCATATTTGTTTGGGACAAGCCAGGTTTGTTCCTTTGTTAGAAAAGCAATATGAATTGTACATATATGTGTTGAACTTTTTTTCATTAGCAGCTCCTGTCATGCTATTAACACATGGTGGACTGTATAATTTATAAATTTGATTGCACTTTCAGTTTTTTTACAGCTACATTGCAGTGATATTGTTAGTAGTTTCTTTGTGAAGCCCATTATAGATTTTAGATTTTAAAGTTAAAGCAAGTGTGCTTCGGTGATCTTTGGTTTTGTTATTATGTATTCAAATATATAATTTCCACAGTAGGTTCTGTTTCCATGGGCACAATGTTCTAAGACAAGTCATTCAGTTGTATTTCTTTTATTTGCTGATGAAGACTGACGTAGTATCACTGATGGTCACAGTTTCCGTTTTGTGTGTCTCCCTGAGTTTAGCAAATATTATCCTCCTACTGTTGGGTTGTTGAAGGTTGTTTGCTGATATATCACGAGTTGGCTTTGCTCTTATGTCTGTAAATTTGTCGATAGATATTCGGTTTGACAGAGAGGGATGAATGAGCGACACACAAGGGAGGGGAGGAGGTAATGTAGAGGCTGAATGTGACTTTACTGTTAAGTGAGGGAAAAGCTTTTACCTTTGATCGTATCTGTTAATATTTGTTTTCTTAACTGTTTTACATAGCTGGTTCCCATAAGAACTGCAACTTTATTCCCCCCACACCCCTCTCACCGTCTATTTGATTTTGCCCGTCTCTGAAATTTGGACTTGGACCATACTTGTGGGGGAACATCAAGTAACTTTGTGGCACAAACAACACACCTGGCCCCGGGTGGCTGTCGACCTGCCCAAACTTAACCACACTTTTTCAATGGGGGATGATTTTGTTGGTGCCAAATCTTCCAGTTAAGCTTATGCGAAAAAGCTCGGAGCATTTTCCTGCTTGTGATGTTTTTGACAAGGACGGTCTATTAACATGGGCTCCCTGCCTCTGTGTCTAGAAACCTAAAAAAAAATGAAAGTTGCTTTTTCCTGTTGTCATGTTCTAAGAAACAACACAAGGACTTCAAATGTGTGTCAGCCATTACGGGCTTAACACCGTTCAGAAACCAAAGAGAAACATACAAAATAAATCACAAGGTAAAAAAAGTTTGTTTGTTGGTCATAACAAGTTCTGCCAGCTTAGAGACCATGTTGTATGGAAAGAATACATGGTCACATAACTCTAAAGTAAAAAGGATTGGAATATAAATGCGTTAGCTCTTAGTGATGCCGGAGGTAAAACACATAAACAGAGGCTCTGTTTCTCTTTCTCGCTGCAGTTTTTCCTCCCAGTGTTATCAGGCACCGGGGAACTTTCTGTACAGATTTTTGAGTCTTGAGGTAAAAAGAGAAATAATTAATTTGTATTAATTGGTATTTATCAAGAAACCCTGATGGAGGTTTCCGTTTGTTAATGTGTTAACACAAAGGGTTTGTGTGAGTCTTTAGATTGAAACAAAACCTGCACATTCTGGTCAGCAATCTCAGTGCAAACCCAGGTGCTCTGAACAATTTTCATTACTGCCAGTGGAGTACAGACTGATGTAAAATCATATCAACCCATTATATTTAATGAAAGTTTGCCACATTAATGTCTAATTTGCGTCCGTGTTTTAAACGTTCATCAAACTTCAGTTATGATTGGGGCTGTAACTACTCATAATGTTGATGTGTTATTATTTCCCATACTGGCTAGCCTGACGTTGTCAGACTCACAATTCTAGTCAGAATGTGAGTCTGAGACCGCTCCATTTGGCTGTGATTATGGGGCGTGTTTCAACCGAACCATGAAATAAAATTCCTCTTCGCTCAGTTGGATAGACCTACAACCAATCAGAGCAACGTAGTATGTGACGTATGTTAAGCCACGCATTGTGAGTTATTTACTAACGCCGGGTTCACACCGGACGCTGAAGCGATGCCGAAGCGACGCTTCAGAGCAGCGCCAAGCCTTAAATAACAGCTGGCTCCCATCCACTCCCATGTTAAAACTTTGTGCGGGTCACACCAAGGCTGCCTCGCGCCGTGCAGCGATCGTTTCGGCGTTGAGTCTATTTCTTGCGCTTGACGCGAGCGTATCGCACCAGGAAACACACTGAAAAACGATTTTTAACTATATTGACGACATATTTTATATGATATAAATGATCAAATATGCATCCCATACGTCCCCTTCTGTTGTCCTGGATTTTTTATTTGACCAATGACATTATTTAATGTCCCCCTCTGCCCATCCACTACAGCCACACAAGCAGTGATACAGATAAAAAGAGAGAGAGAGGGGGGACTACGTATTCTCCACATAGGCTTGAGTGGAGAATACGTAATTTACCCTCGACACCCGACATTTAACGGAGCAAACAGCTAAGTTCTTCAACATGGATGACATTAAATTAATAATTGAAGTGGAGAAGTACAGTGAGTTGTATGATCCTCGGAACATGTTGTATAAAGACAACACCAAGAAAGACAAATGTTGGGACGCTGTTGCTTAATGTTGGAGCAACAAGTAAGTATATGCTTTTAATCTACTGGATCAACGGATATTATTAGCACTGCCCGGTGGTTCAGCGTCGCTTCAGTGTCCGGTGTGAACAGCCAAGCGCCGGCGCGATAGGGATTAGCTCCGTGCTTTGGCGTCGCCTCCACGTTCTCTGTTCCTCTTTCAAAATGAATGCGCTGTCGATGTCTTCTAAAACAGACTCAATGTCCGCATCTACACATCTGAGCTCCCCTGCGGCAGGCATGTTTGTTGAAAACAAATTCAACTCAAGGGCACTTTGATGACGTCGTTGATTACGTTACCGTTGATCATCTGTCCATCATCGTATAAAGCCCGCCCTGACAATCTGATAGGCCCGGTCGGGCATAATTTCTCCCCAACGGAGCAACTCCAGACCGAACTTCCCGACCTCAAATGTTGTGGGCGGGGCTAAGTTCGTCTGGCATCCAGGCTACATACTGGCACCACTGCCTGTAATTCATCAATCCACGCAACTGTTTATATTCATCCATTTCAGTCTCTTTGATTTAATAAAGAGAAAAAGTAAGTGAACAGAAGTCTTTGATTTTCTGCACATGCCCTTTGCACGACTCTCTCAGCAAGTGTTTCTGGTGGAAGTAAGTCTGGAATGCTGTAATACCGGTGATATGATCAAACATGAACTGAGGAGAAGGTTCGGAGGCTCTCGCTCGGACATTCGGGTTCTCACACGCAGCCCCTCAGAGGAATGTCCGGAGATTATCCAGAGTTCAGTGCATTTTTGAAAGCAGCTTATATAAAGTACAAAAATAGGATAAGTTCTTCACACCATGAGTCCCTTGAAACAGTTAAAGGGGAATGAATTATCTCCTGAAATACTATTCAACTTTAAATTGGGTATGATCTGGCCCTCAGGCGATGTTCCGGCTTCTCCGTATGCATATTTGAGGTGCTGAGGATGAATGATTGGTAAATGTGTATCTTGGAACTGTGAACCTCCTTGACAAGAACATTAACTTCCTCCTAGAGGATAAACTAGATTCTGCTCTTGGTCTATTAGAAAATTGTCGGTGTGTCAAGGTCGGGAGTCTTTACCTATTTAAGGTGATTAGAAGAGCCAATGTGATCGATTGGCTTTTGTTGCAGTTTACCCCGGCTCCATCTGCTACTTAAGTATTCCTCCTATTACCGATATTCACTCTGCTCCCACCCCCTGCTCCAGATCACTCTGTGCCGTGCTGCTCCAGGGCTGTGCTCATTTCTGAGGAACATTTCAAACACTGCACTCGTTAAACTGGCAGCATTAATTACGAGTGTATTCATCGCATGTAAGCGCCCGTGTTTGTATGGGCATTAGACAATTTCAGCTCAATGAAAAATGACAAATCTCTCTTTTTATTTTCCCGTGTCTCTGCCCTCCCTTCGACAATCACACCCGTACAGTGCATGCAGTGCAATAAATAAAAACATGCAGCCTTGCAGACACGCCAGCATGCTCCATATTCACAAAGGCAAAAAAGAAAAAACGTGTCATCTCACAAACCTGTGTATGAGTGGATGCCAGCTTGCCCAAATTGGATCACAGTGTCTTCAGTGGGACTACGTGTACAAGTATCAAAGAGATTGAAGGGCTGACAGCCAGCCAAATTAAAGCATTAAACCTTAGCATCTGTCTGGTTCCTGCACAGAGCGAAGCAGGAGAGGGGAGTGAGTGGGAGAGAGATAACAGAGGAGAGATTTTGGGAGGGAGACAGGTGGTAGGGAGTTACAAGAGAGGGAAGCAGAAAACAGTCACAGTGGAAGATGGAGAGAGAAATCAAAGCGAGGAAACGAGGGGAAGTGAAAGGGAGGGATGAGGAAAAATAATAACAGAGGAAGGAATAAAGGTCAGAAAAGGGTGAAAAATGGTGCTGAAAGTCACCAGGTGTCAGTGTGAGGCTGTTCTGTCATGTGCACACATATATCTGAATAAATATAACACACATGTACCAATGTTCCTATTTCAAACATGACGGACTATATCATTTGATGTCTGAAGGGAAAAGTACTCGAGGCAAGGACAGAAGGACAAAGCATTCTTTTAAATATCTTGAAGGATATGCATGACATATATCTGAATAAATATAACACACATGTACCAATGTTCCTATTTCAAACATGACGGACTATATCATTTGATGTCTGAAGGGAAAAGTACTCGAGGCAAGGACAGAAGGACAAAGCATTCTTTTAAATATCTTGAAGGATATGCATGACATGGACTTTTATTTTGTAAATTCCATGCTGCAGAAAAATATGATGGTATTTAAAATCCTCAAACCCGACGTGACCAAGGCATTCGGTCGACTCCCTCAGGCATTCTCATTCATTGTCTGAAAGATTAAAGTTAATAGTTCATGTCATGCATTTTAAATTTACTTTTGCATAATTGCATGACCACAAAATGAACTTTGGACATTCAAATGTTGCTTGTATACCATTAAAATCAATGTCATACAGGCTTGATTGAAATCCACTGAATTTAGCCTTTTAATTACACTTTATAATGCTTCAAAATGAAGCTGTCTGATCAAAATTGAAATTTGAGCAATAAGCAAGGCAGTTTTACCAAAGACATATAGTTAAATACAGGACACCTTATTCCCTATGCAGTTGGAGAATTGTACTGTGCTATACATACTTTATACAGAATTAATATTCCAGCATATAATTAACTTGAGACAAACACTGGGACGCTTCCAGCTCTGAATCAATAGCTGAGTTAATATCTACTAAAGTCTTACAAAATACGAGGTGACTCTGTTTTCCCCTGAAGACACAAGTAGGAAAAACAAATTGTTATTTGACAGTCTTCCACTGTAATGCACCTGAAAGTTTCCCAAGCATGAAATTTACAAATATTAAACGATCAGATTCAAATCCAAATGTTGGTAATTTCCACACGGTCCATTTTGGATTTTAGTGAGACAGATGATGTCGATTAGGTTGCCTGCCAATGTTTGATACTTAAAAACCAAGCTCTGTTTATGCCCTTGGGACAGAGATGGAAATGTCTCAACACAGCAACAGATAGTGGAGACGCACGCAGGCTCTGATCACTCTGTAATGAAGGAATAAACTGATTTGCTTCCTATTTGTTTAAGTGCGAATGCGTATACATATTTGTTGTATGTATGTGTATTCACTGTGGATGCTTCTCTTGGTGAGTTTATGTTTGTTTGTGTGCAAATTTCTGTTTTTAAGAGCCCAGAATATGTTTTTTTTTAATGTATATTTAAACAGTGTTTTGACTTAAGTAACACTGACGCATGTGAAGTCTGCTCGCAAAAGATATCGATGTGACGAATCAGGATGTGTCCTTAAAGGCACACACTTGGTGCTGTCATCGCTCGCCTCCCAAACCTCCACAAAAGGAATGCATGGAGATTCACAGACATGCACTGAAACCCAACCACATGCATGCATGCGCGTGAGAGAGCGGCATGAATTTGCATCTGATAAATTAACAGGCCGTTTTAGCCGAAGCGACAATAGACACACAGAAGCTCAGCAAGACTTTTCCAAATCCCTCTTTTCTCTGCAAAACAGCTGGATGACTGATTGTTGTTTGTAATCCATGTTTGCACAAGTCCGCTGTTTGTGTACCTCCATCCCCTCTCATGGAAAACCTCCGTAAGAACAGCCAGGAATATAATTTTCAAGGGTTATACTTGTGCACATTAACACAGGAGATAATGTTCTGTTGTTGACTTTTTGTTTTATTTAGCTGTGCTCATTTGAAAAAGCTGTGGTGTTTTTCCCTTTGCCTGTGATCGCTTGTTTCTGTTGATCTCAGACAACCTCCATAATCCTCTCTGCAGTTTCTACATATGAGGACACACAACAAATATACTTTTAAAGACTAAAAAGACGATATAAAGCCATGTTTTATATAAAAAAAAAAATTTGCCCACTTCACTTTAAATGAAAAAGAAAGAAATCACCATTCTCTATATTATATACTATACTATTATAAATTTCACCTGTATTAAGGATCTTTCATTATGTTTTGTAGACTAAATGCATCCAAACAAGAAGAATCTGTTTATACGAGCAAGGTACCAGCCACAAAAGTTTTTCAAAGTCAACTTTTGATCTCTGCCAGGCTTGGATTCTTCTGTTCTTTTTTTTCTCTTTCAGCATTGTTGAGCTTCTCTCGCGTCTCTCTCACGGTCAGAGCTCTGTTGAGTGTCGAACTCCTCCACCCAGCCATTGTTTCTTTGTGCTATTCCTCTCTAACACACTCGTCGTCTCTCCTTTGCCGAGCTCCGTCTCTCTGTGCTCGCAAAAAGCTTGCACACAACGGGAAGTGTGAGCATGAGTGTGTGGCCATGCATGAACAAGTGCACGTCTGTCTGTGTTTGTGAGTCGTAACTGAGGATGTAATCAAGTTCATCGATTGGGCAGTGGGCCAAACGTCCCCTAACATTAGAAAAAACAGAGACTTGACCTTGTAATTTAAGGACGTGGCTCTTACCAGCACAAACCAACACACACACACACACACACACACACACACACACACACACACACAAAAAACACTACAGAACTTTGACACACCAGCCGATAGATCAGACCCCATTAGTCACTGGGAGAGTAGTACCATTCTTGACACTTGGAACTATGGCAGGTAATGGTTATGTGCACATGCAATTTGTTTTGTTCATTACTTTTTTTGTTCATTACAATTTGTTCTGTGTCACAATCCGAGTGAGGTTGGGTGATATATGTTCCCTGAGAGTTATTTTGCTTTTCCAAACAGCCGTTTTCCTCCAACAAAAATGAAAAATATTTCCCCACAATCTTAGTTCCCAACTCGGTGGTGCCAGAGGGATGTTCCAGTAAGACTGTGTTTCCAATCAAAGTTTTAGCCTCAGAGTCAATTAGTTTCTGTCGGGGGGTCACACAAACAACCACTCAACAATGTGCCGCTCATTAAAGCAATCAGTGTTTTGGTAAACACATCAAATTCAAATTAATTTTTGAGAAATGATGCACCAAAAAACACATTTATTATCCTCTGTCAATATGCAGTATGGTGGATGCTTTTTTATTTAGTTGTTTCTTTTTTTAATGAGTCTTTGCTGTCCTGTGATGAGATGCAATTACAACGTTTGTCACTAATTGGCGTGTGTGTGTGTGTGTGCGTGTGCGTGCGCTTGTCTGCGGGTGTATCAGCGTCCATGTGTGTCTCTAGCTGTCTGACTCTCAGTGGTAAGGCAGCTCTTGTCCCATTTCCACCCGGCTGTTTGTGCCACTCTGCAGCACAGCACTCAAACCTGTTATTGTTGTCATTGTGTTGAAGCAGTTCTTCGTCTCCTATTGTTGCTCTCAGTTTGTGTTATCGAAGGACAATTATCAGACAGCAGTAGACCTAAACCTGTGAACACGGTGGCTTTATTGACTGGGGGAGTATTTTCAGTTCAACGGAAGTTGAACACTCCATACACTATTAAATATCTGGATCCATTCCTGATATATTTTCCCACACTAATGAAAGATCCGCTTATCGAATGACATGCTTCAGCACCAGACGCCAAATACAGAGTCGGCTCTGGTTACTGTTGTTTCTAAAACTATTTGATACACAAAGTTTTTAAGATTGAAGGCTTTGTTCAGAAACACAAACACATTAGCAGAATGTGAACATTTACAGGCGACTCCACCAAAAGTATCATTTTCCCTCTCAAACCATTTAAACTGAGAGCTTTTGTGCACAGGCTTCACTGAAAGAATCGTGTTCCTGCCGGTTTCCTACAGTGACAGTCTGCCCTACACACACACACACACACACACACACACACACACACACACACACAGATGCACAGGCACACACACAGAGACCCACACGGATCAAAACATCCGCACACCACTCATTTGACTCTGAAAGCCAGGGTAAATTTTCATTGTGATAGTGATCGACTTGTGCCATTGAACACTTCTCCATTCAGTCGTGTTCACACCGTCAGACAGGGACGAGTGGGGAGTAAGCAGACGAGGCTAAAGGCCCTGACAGACTCGATGTGTGCACGTCTCTCTACGAGCCAGTAGCCATCAAAGTGATAACCACAGATTTAAAATGCAATCATTAAAGCCAAAGCTGACAGCTACTTTAATGAAAATGGATATTTATCAAACTCAACTACAGTCGAGGACCCCAAAAACACAAAGCGTGTCTGTTTGTTAATGTTTTCATGCTGCGTGATTGGCTATAAACACTTGCTCATTCAATTATGGATCAACAGACTGACAGCAGAGGGGCTTTGCTGAGTACTTTGAACAGATTCTGCTGTCGCTTTTCAACTTGAAACACATCAGTTCCCTGCTCCTCTCTTCTCTCTGGGTCTTCACAGGGGGCCTGCCATCTGTCATGTGGCGCGCGCTTTCAGAGGAGCACGCTGAACACACTGAATGCACTGTATGAACGCCCACAAATAAAGAAAGATCTGA
This sequence comes from Platichthys flesus, assembly GCF_949316205.1. NCBI lineage: Eukaryota > Metazoa > Chordata > Actinopteri > Pleuronectiformes > Pleuronectidae > Platichthys > Platichthys flesus. The sequence goes on from NC_084947.1 coordinate 10,402,882, forward strand.
AACCGAGTCTGCAGTGGCACAAACATTCGCACAGACGAGATGCGCCGACGCACGTCCACGTGCACGCACTTGTTTCCTCCCACTGAGCTCATTCATTCTTGTTGCAGAAAGTTATCAAGCACGCTGTCAGGGGAGAGAATGAGAGTGGGAAACCGAGAGAGGAGAGAAAGCGATGGCATTGGTTTGGCCGCAGTTCAAATCTTGTATGTTTTTCTCAATTTAGTTTTCTGGGACACTGGGTGTGTGGAGACAGTGTGTTCCAGTCTCAGTCTGTTGCAGTTAAACAACAGTTTAGAAAAGCATGGAAGTGCACTGCAGTGGACCTGCGGACTGTCGGCCTCTCGATTCCCTGTTCTGTTTCTCTGAAGGACTCTTACACTCTCTCCCTCTCGAACGACACATCCAGAGCAGTCGTCCATGTCTGCTTATGGTTTGCATTGAGCTGCGGTGCTGCCTGTCTTCCAGCATAGGGCCCCTGCACTTCAGCTCGCTATGAGTTGTTGGTATGAATGTCATATCGACAGTCCAGCAAGAGTGTCCAGTATAATTGGAATGCATCAGAGAAAACATAAATTGCTCTCTCTTTCCCTCTCCCCTGCATCTGTCGTTACTCCCATGCCGCTGCGCTTTTATCTCTTTTTTCTCTCTCTCCCTCCCAACTGTCTCTTTCACAGTTTGCATTCTCTCCTCCCTCTTTCTCTGTCTCTTTGTATCTCGATTTGTGTGTATCTCCCTCTCTGCCATAACCTTATACACGTCAGGCTGTATTAACCCCCCCCAATCTGTCTTTTCTGTAAAATAAAAGGTGAACCTAGCCTTTAGCGAAACGCTAGCACTTCAAAGACCTCATTTTCACTCTCTCTTTTCATAACGGGCGGGTGGAGTAATTTTGTAACCCCGAATAACCTTTTCACCGTATGGCCCTTGTCTCCCTGTATCATCTCTCGTGCCTTGCAGACAGCTTGTGTGTACAGTGTGTGGCTCTTTAGCAGGAAGGTTTGATTCCTCTTGGGTGTGTTATTTCATCTTCATGCTCCACAAAGATGGGGACAAAAATACAGCTCTCATCCATAGGTCATCACATTCATTAAAGGACATCATCAATTATTATTATAAGAAAAAGACGACTTTTACAGAACCGATTTCATGATTTTATAGCCAGTCATTAAAGGTGCTTTTATTCAACCAGCTTTGTAAGTAGGTTCACAAGCTGTGCTCATAAAAAGAATAAAATAAATAATTAGACCTGAACCTCATTATATTCTTGTTAATAGCATTTTTTTTATTTATTTATTGGAGCAGAAATCAGCGACGTTCAACTGGTCTTTAACTAACACCAGAGTTAAAGTCCTACTAATGTAACATCATTCCTATTATTAGCTATGAATAAGCAATCCGTATTTTATCACATTGAGTTTCTAAATGGGCAACAAGTTAGATTTTATTTCCCTCCGATGTAGAGCATATAGTGGATTAAAAAGTAGAGCCCTGCAACAGCATACTTTGAAATAATGTGGATCCCATTTGAAAGAAAAGTCACTTACCTGCTTTGTAATGGCCACGTTTTATTGTAAGTTTTATTGTCATCCACGCGTCAGATAATCACTGAAATCCAAAGGACACCAGCACAGCCTCTCACTGTCGCACCTATTTTCAATGAGATAACGAACAAACCCAATTGTAAAATGCTATTTAAATATATGAATAACAAAGAAATTTAATGTGATTGCTAATCTCAGTTAAGAGGCTGATGGATCATCAGATAATCCCTCTTTCGTCCTCTTAAACTAAAGGGTGCATTTATTTTACTGCGGAAAATCAAATCCAACATTGAATAAATGACTGTAGTTTTAAATATTTCTAAAAATACCTTGGGTCCTTTTAGTTTTTTTTTTCTTTAACTTGAATATAAACTCTGAGGATTGTTCTGAATCTGCCCCGGTCATCTGCTCATCATAAATATGAACATCAACCTCAGGTCTTTGAGACGTGCATAAATGAGAAAATCTGAGTGAAAAGTTGCACATTACTTTTGAACGGCTGGGAAAACCTTGCCTTTGCTGGAGATGGTGATTTCAGATATAATTCTACTCTAAGTATCTCACTGTCTGCAAGATAAAGCTCACACCATTCACTTCACCAACACAGTACAAAATAGATATAATCATCAGGTGTATTTTATGACTAGAGCTAAGGCGATTTGGGGATAAATGTGGATGATATGTGCAACGGCCTTGGTGCACTCATTTGCATTTACATTTCATGCATTTAGCTGATGCAGTATCACAGTAATTGCAGTATTCAGCAATGTAGGACAGGCACAATCAGGGTTGATTGTGGCTTTTGGTGATGTGACTGTTGTGACCGTAGTGCAATCATGTAAGAGTAAAGTCCTGGGAAGAGACACAGAGGAGCTCGGGATCATTTCTTAGAATAATAATTAGAGTGAGGATATCAATTATTTGAAAGAAGCTGATTAAAGATTCTCCCGGAGAGTGTTTTCACCTCGTTGGGGGGAGATGGCGAGTTGCTACTGGTTTGACTGGGTTTGGAAGGTCATCTCAGCATTGGAGAGCCAGTTGAGAGAATAGTTGATACCATGTGGAGTGTCCACATAAGGAAAGGAGAGCAAAGAGTTCTGTCGTAGCAGAACACAAGGCACGAGCGGGCATGTTGGCACTGGAAAGTTGCATGGAGGAAAGGGGCGACAGATCCCTTCACAGTCCTGTGTGACAGCAGCAGGATTTGGAATTTGATACAAGCAGCCACAGGCAGCTGGATGCAGACAGTAACACTGTCTGTCTGTGTGTGTAAGTGTGACCCAGCTCACTCATCCCTTTGGTGATGAACACTGGACAGCTGTTCTCCTTCTTTAGACATTATAATAGATAATATAAAAACGGGAGCATGTGTGATTCTGTGTATCTGCATGTATGAGATTTCCTGATGAGTGTATATGTATCTGATTGTGAATTTGTACCTGTACGTGAGTTAATCTTTCCATATCAGGACCTTGAATAATGAAATATCACATCAATATAATAAACTTTGAGAAAAAACATGAACAATACTTTCAAAACGAGCTCTTAACAAAATGTTTAATTTTTTCTCAGCCACGGAAGAAGATAGCTACATGAAATACAACCATTTGATAGTTTAAACATTCGTCTTTCATTGTACATCATCACTGCTTCCCTCAACTTCAGGAATAATCTCTAAAAACTGGCAACGCTGAGTTTCCCCACCTTCTTCATCCTCCTCCTATTCCTCCTCCTCCACCATCTATCCTGCTACCCAGTCTTGATGGGTTAATATGTATCCTAAGTTATCACTACAGACTTGAAGATCCTTCATAAAGCAATTAAAACTACAGAGTGAGGCAAACACAACATCCATTACCTGGTTGAAAATAGAGGATTAAACATGTTGTTTTTCATAATGATGAATTTAACCCTGATCTTCCCTCATCTTCCTCCTCAGTAGAAAACATTGCACAGAGAACAGAAATAAATCTCTGCTTAAATTATTCAATTAATTAACTTTAGTTAATCACTCTAACCTTCCATTACATGCATTTCAAATGCTCTCTATTGTTTCCCACTCTGTTCCCACCTCTGTCAGTGAGAGAGCAACCACTTTCTTCCTCATTGAAGTAAATCTGATAGTCATGTATCATTACGGAGTTCCCAACAGTCTCTCCATAATTCATCCATCTCTCTCTCCCTCCCTCCTTTCATTGCCTTCACCCTCTCTCTCTCTCACCCCGCTGATTTGCATTTGTCTGCAACTCTACAGGCCGCTATCCCTCTTTCCCTCCAGAGCTCTTTGCAGTAATATATTGATTAAAAATAATCTCTCTTTCCCTCCATTCAGCCTTACACTTTCTTTCTCAAATGCATTTCCCTGACTCTCTCTCTATGGACCAAACATTATATTCCTTGCCCATTTCTCACCCTGTATGCAGCTATACAGCTAATTACGTTGTTTCATCACTCGGCATGATGCTGTCTCTTTTAAATAATCTGTAAACTTAAGTGCTTTATTATCATGATGATGATGATGATGATGATACTTTTCTTGTAAGAATGCATCTGAAATAGTTTTTGGCATCATGTAGCAGCTTAATTTACAACATCACAGGTAACAGAAGTTAATACAGGGAGTTAAAATACACGCATTTAACATGAGAAAAAAATTGTTAACATACATTTGATCTGCCATTGAGTTTCATGTTTAATTTCAGGATTGACTGCACAAAGGACTTTTTCACTCTCATCTTACTAAATCGTTGATCCCTGTTTCCCCGGCACGATGGTAACAATCTCTATTCACTGTTCAGGTCATGCTTGGTGTCAGAGACAGTGTTTCTGGCCAATCTTAGTATGTTCCTGATGAAGGTTAACTCATAGATTTTCTCCATAAATTGGCCGACAATCTTTGAGCAGATGTTGATTTGGTGGAGAAGTTTTGACTTCAAAGTAGTTGACTGACACGTATTATTACAGTGCTGTAGAACACTTACAATCACAGAAGAGGTCAGGCGGCGGAGGAAACCGATTCTTTCCTTTGCCTTTTCATGGGTCAGTCTGTGTTTCTGCAAATTAAATGAAATGTTATGCTTTAATGTTTCCCCTCCAGTCCATCACTGGGTCAGTCAGTTACAAATAAATGAAGCTGTCTGTAATTACTCACCTCAGGCCAATCACTGGAGTGTTTACAGTGGGTGACTGGAGTGATTGAGATGCCCCCCCCCCCCATCATAGTACAATGATTATTCATTGTCACTCTCAGACAGCCAATTTCATTATCAAGCACCATCAGCCAGGCAGTCTTTTTTATGGGGAGTGAAAACAGAGGACCAGTTAAATTGTGCTGATTTGTTTCCAAATAAATTCCACTCACTGCCACATCTCTCTTTTTCCTCTCTCTCTCTCGCTCTCTCTCTTGCTCTCTCCCTTCCTCCCTCTCTCTTTATGACAAGGACAGGTATGCACGGAAAGAAAAAAATGAATGCACGCACCCCACATGCGCACACATACACACACACACCTGTGTGAGCAACTGAATATTGAGATACCAAGTGGGAAAACGTGACATCTGCCGTGTGCACAGGCAATGAATACAAAGACACACTGAGCCATTAGCAGTGAACAACAACAATCCATTTTCTAAATATGATTAAAGAATTGACAAATGGGTCATTAACCAAGCTGACAAAGATAATATGGGAAAATACAAAGAAAGAGGAGTCAGTTTGTTTGTGTGTCTATATTTTGTTGCCATTCAAATCTTACGTAGGGCCAGAAATTTGAAGTTTAATAAGTAAAAATGAGAGCAGAGTGTAGGGAAGGGAGTGAGGGGAGAGAGGGAAATGACGAGATCTGTCCGAGGGAAGTATTGTCAGTTGCAGCCCCAAGGTTGTAAACAGAAGAGCTGTGGATTATCCCAATGGACACATTAATCCTATTGACCTTACAATGGATAAAGCTTGGAGACTAGGATATACACGTCAGGTCTCTTTGAATGGATTGATGGTGGATGAAGGGAGGAATAAGCAAAGGAGACAGGGAAACAAGAAATGAGAAAAAGGAAAAACTCTTGCACAACTTTGAGCCACTTTTGGAAATGCAAGGACTTTCACTCAAACTCTGATAATAAGGCGCTTTATTTGGAATCTGTTCCTTCTCTCTGTTCGATAAAAATCAGTGTGACCCATGACAAATCTTTATTCCTTCTTAGCTATAGCTCCGACAAGCCGCTGATATTTAGTCGGACAAGACAGATAGCAGCTGCAGGAGTGAGAGGAAAAGCATTGCAGGAAAACTGCTGACAACCTCGAAAACACAGCGGGGGGGTTCATGCTGTCGATATCAGGAGATAAAAGAGAGGTGCAGTTTGTGATACTAGAAGTGGGCTGGCATCAAGATATAATAACTAACACAACCGCATGAAGAAGGTTCAATTTCTCTCCAGTCTATATTCAGATTTTACATTATTTTACGATATATGCAAGAATTGGTGTGCAACCTTTTTCACATTGGAATTTATTGATGTCAGGCTGTGTGGCCACATATGACCACATAAAGCAAAAAATAGATCTTTGCAGATTCACATTTTTTATAATCCTTGAAAATTTTTGATGGGTGACAAGCTATCACCTTCATCGACATGTGTGATGAAGAGTTTGGGCGTATGCAGCATTAAATAAGGGAAAGCTTGTAAGATTTTAATTACACCACCTTGAAGTCTCATATACAGACCCAATTTACATATTTACAGCCACTTAATACCCAAGCTTTTTAATGCTGTTCTGCTCTGTAGTTATGATGAGAACATATTTTCCTCTTTCATGATTAAGGTGTAGGTTTCTATGTGGACAACCTGCAGTGCATTTAAGGGTAGATTGAGGCAGGGAAATAGGGAAACACAGTTTTATTATTAGGTTTGTTATTATCAATTAATGGTTGATATGTGTTTGACCATTGTATTTAGATATGTTTGCTCATCTTCATCCAGGAAAGAGGACAAGAAGGTGAAGGTGTTCAGGCCGAGTGCAGCGAGATGCAGGAGAGAGATTTTATGCAAAGACAGGCGGCAAAAAATACTGACAATGCAGGACAGGCCACGAGTTTAATGGAGAATTGCTGCTACTACTGTAGTAAAATGGAGCACCGGTCTTTAAAAGTCACTGCACACCATCAAGAGAAGCAAAAACCACAGGAAGAATATGGGTCAAAGTGTCGAAGAGGAGGGCTGTTCATTTCCTTTGTAATCAATAAAACCGTGTATTTTGATAAAAAACTTGTACAGAGTTGGTTTTTCATCACAGATCACTTTTATTTGAGTTTGATTTATACTCTTCTTACACCCTGGCTCTTGTTGGCAATAAACGTTATTCTTAAGCAGCTTTCAAGAATTAACAAAAAAAGTCAGCCAAAACATTTAGATAATAAAAACAGAACTATAAAATACCCACAGGTGCACAAGTGTAATCTTGAATTTAAACATTTATTTTAAAATGCTTAAAAGCAAAGGAAAAGAGACAGTGGTAATACGATGCAAAGGGCATTGCATAATTTGAAGAAACACTATAAAGTGCAAAAGTCACATTTTAATTGGATTTAGAACACAGTTGATTTGATGGTTCGATGGAGGGGCAGAGGAAAAACTAAGCTTGCCCTGAACAATGCTGTACATGCACCGACCTCGGATAATGGACTGAAGAATTCAGTTGAGTCTGCTGGATGAGTGGCAAAGGGTGAAGGAGGCCAAGATCAGTGAGGAGAGACAGTAGGAGGGAGAGCAGTGTGGAAAAGAGGCATTTATCTGTCCTGCTCAACAACTCCGCTGGCTAAAGGAACGAGGGAATCGTACTGATGACGCATGTTGAATCGAGGAAGGAGATGGAGAGAAGGATGTGAGAGTTTATTCAAGGGAGGAAAAAGACGTTTGGGGGAGAGGAGTTCATCTGGCAAGCTTGATAACGGTGAGTGCAGTAAATGGATAAATATAGTGGTAAAGGGTACAGGATTGAGGGGCAGTTGAAGGTAATGAGGAGAGGAGGCACAGATGGAGTTCTGGGGAGACGTCAACAAACAAAAAGGGGATGGATGACAGATAGGATGTATACATCTCCGGGGCATGAAGACAAGAGCAAGCAAGGAAGAGACTATGCTCAATGTGACAAGATGAAGGGACCAAAGGGGGTCCATTAAATGTTAATGGAGGCAGAGTAAGGGTTGTGGGCTAGAGATTGTGTTTTTGAGAAATCGTTGTCGTGGTTCCTTTTAACAACAGGAAGTGCCAGAAGTCAGAGAACTTCAAGTGAGAGCAACAAAGTCAAAAAGGGCATGTTATCCGTTTGCTCATTCTACCTCCCTGACCACATTAATTCAAGCGCTAATTCCCTCAAGGAGTTCACATCACACACACACACACACACTATATATAATGCAGAGCCCAGTTTCAGCCTGCCAGCAGTGTGAGTAAGCATCTCTCTCTCTCTCTCTCTCTCTCTCTCTCTCTCTCTCTCTCTCTGTCTGTCTGCCACTCAGTGTTTTATGGCACGGTGCACAGCAGCAGCAGTTTGGAGCTGCGGATCTAGGACAATACATGAAACAATACACAGACACTCTCAGCTGTGACGCTGCTGTGGATGCTTCCTCTCTTTCTGTCAGTGAGTTTCCGATGGGGCCAAAACACTTGATCATGATTCCACGCTCTTTGTTCCGCCGGTCGATACTCAGGATCACTTTCATTCAGCTTCAGATAAGAGACTACCTCAATCTTGTTGTAAACAAACTCAGTTGTCAGTTAAGCCAGCAGACAAAATTAGGAACTTATATATCCCCTCACAAAGGGGTTATGAAGAGGGGGAGTTTTCACCTGGAAAAGCTAAAGCTGCTGCCGTGATGCTGGATGTATTGATCAGTGCCCACGCCAACTGTGACGTCGACACAACATCTCATGTACTTGCACTGGAGGCGTGGTGACTTGATGCAGTCTTCTCTGAAAATGCTGAGAAAAAAGAACAACACAGACAGAAAAAAGGCAAAGGAGAGGAAGAAACACAAACCATTGTTTCCTGCAGAATGTCTCATCATTACCAGCAGTGACTGCAATCTCAATAAACCAACAATCTGGGATTATCTATCCTCCCTTAATTACGAGTCATGGAGATGTCTGTAGACACTGACTTGTTGGTTGTCTTCAGTTCAATCCGTGTCGTGCTAGATGTGTGCCAAGTAAAAAAAGAACAACGTTGGAAGTTGCAAGACTAGCTGAAATGATGCTGCCAAGTCTTGCTGGCACGCATCGCCACGCGCAAGGAGAGGAGTATCAAGCATAAACTACACTTTAGTCAGCAGCGGTTGGGGCTTAGTAATTTTAATATGTTCGAGAAAAGCACAATATGCACACACGCTGTTCGTAAACAATTATTTATGAATGCCTCGAAGAAGTTGTCTGTATAATCACATCGATCTAATACTCTTTTAAAATTCTGGTCCACTTCATGTTTTAAATGCACATATCTCCAAATGTGATGTAACTGTATCAGCATTTTCAGGCATTTCAGTAGAAAAAAACAACACCTGCATACAAAGTTTGATCAATTTCTACTTCATTTTAATATATTCCTTTTTCAGATCAGGTCAGGTCAGTTCAGTGCTTTTGGCTAGCACTGTCCGAGTGGTAGTTTAAAGAGTATCTAATCAGACATGCAGACCAAAGGGGGAATTCTGTTCTCTCTATATGTTTTTTTTTTCTCCTTTTACAACTGTGTTAAAACATGTGTCTGAGGTTTTCTGACTTACTCGAGAAATGTTATACAGCTGCACACATCCAGACGCTCTTTGCTTCTTCTTCAGGTATCGATTTCCTCGCTTCCCTCTGTCTTTCCCGGAGTTTTCCATCGTCAGTCACTGGCTTGCAGAAACTGGACGACTATGTATCGGCGTGATAAAGTGTGTGTGCTTTGTGCAAGCGTGTGGCAGGCAGAGAGTGGCTTGCAGAGACACAGGCGGCAAGCAGAATCAGTCCCACCCGGGTGCAGGTGGAGTGCTTGCAGTCCATTTATTCTGACAGGCGTGGGAGCTGAGGAGGGGGCTCGCAACACATGTAAAATACACACTGACATCGAGAACATGCATCGAAACTGCATGTAGACGAGACCTATGCAAACCAGTGTTCACTCTGAATACATGAAAACAACATAGTAAAGCTGTAAAAAGTAAAAAAAAAAAGCCTGATGAGGAGATGAATTCAGACGAGATTGCATTAATGATAAATAAATAAATATCCTAAGAGCTGATGAATAAGCAAAGTCGATGAGTCACAGAATAATCCCTGTGGCCGACAGTCTGAACCTTCTAGGACGCGCACATGCCTCTGGAAGACTGACACGCACAGCCCTCGAATAAACAACTCTGCATGACTGCCTGACAGGTCTGAGTTGCTTTAGCGAGATTGATCCCGGGATGATTTATCATGAGTCAGTGTGCGGCTCATGTACAGGAGGGCTGTATGTGTGTGTGTTCGCATGTGTGGGTTGGCTATGATGGTGGTGGTTTGGTGTGTGTGGGGGGTTTAGTGGGTGGTTATGGTTCAGGATGAATGGTGAAAGATTCCAAATGGCTTTATTTTGTTGTTGTTAGCACTCTCTCTCTCTCTCTCTCTCTCTCTCTCTTTCTCTCTCTCTCTCTCTCTCTGTCTGTCTGTGAAATCCAAATCTTTTCAATGTGCTCAAAGTGCAGTCATCGTACGCAGCAGTTTCTCTTTAAAGTGTTAGCAGGATCTGAGGAAACATTATCCGTCTCTGCAGCTTTACATTCTACTCGTACTTCGTCACTGAGGCTATACTTTTTAGAACGATTGATACACTTTTAAACCTTTTATAGCGAGGTGCTTTCAAAAGGTAGTCGCGTATTTGCCTCAGCAGCATTCACAGGTCTTTTCTCATTTTCCACTCTCCTTTAACCGTTGCCTTCTTGAGAGTGATGTTAAAAAAATGGGCTGGGTTAACACAACGGGCCCTTTAAGTCATTAGCAAAGAGTATTAATGAGCCTGGTGCTTAGAAGCCCCCCCCTGCAGACTGGAGAGTGTGTGATGTAGTGGGGATGAGGGCACTAATTCTCCAAAGTGCCCTAATAAGTAGAGGATTAGCAAAGCCTTCCATTAGCCAAAGCCTTGATGATGCTAAGCTAATATTCAGCGGGCGAGTCATGAGTGAGGCGGCTGAAGCGCTAGTTAGCATGACGGCTATGACTGGCTTATTGAGCTCAGTTATTCAGAGTAATGCAACATCTCACACACACAAGCATTAAAAAAAAATCTTGCTCGACGCTAACATTTTAAACTAAATCCACAGGTATAGCCTCTGACATCAGGATGCAATAATCACATATTAGGGTGGCGTTAGATGGAAGGTGAGACCTGGGTTCATTGGTTTGAGAATAATGGCCGTGACTAAGCACTGGGCTGACGCAGTGGAGTTTAATCATATATTGTTACGCTTTAATTAATTCCTCAAATCAGGACCTGCACAATGGGTAGTACAACTGAAACTGCTTTCGCTTCTACTCATTAATCATCTGCATCAATGCTTGAGGAAACGGTTGCCTGAAATAACCCTTAAGCTTTTTCTGAAAAGGAAAATCTGTCCTATAGCAAACTATTGCCATTTATCTTTAGACAGGGTTTTGTGTCCATATATTTATATCTATTGCTTCCTAATTAGATATATTTCATTGATCTATGTGATAACTGCAACCATTTTACTGTGAAGTCCTGGATGGACCAGCTCCAGTAACACTTAAATTTTCTGCATTAAGCTTCTTTTGTTAACTCATGCAGGCTGCACAGGACAAGAATATTGTCACATTAAATTAGTTTTAGGGCGACAACTTTATGTAGACCTCCAAATTAAATCTCTAAATATACTTGAACTTCTTGGAGCAAACAACACAAGCAAAGAACCAGTGTTCCATAAATACACGGACAGACACACACAAGCTGGGTTTGGTTTAATACTTATAGAGCTTACAAAGCTCGAACAATCCTGAGTCAGTCCCAGCTCTCAATCACTTTATTGCACCAAGTAACTAATAAGAACCAAACTTTGATGTGGATTTTGACTTTAATTTGGTTCACATCCCATTTACTATTATGGAGGAGACGATATTCACGACCTATAATGTAGCCAGCCACCAGGTGGCGATCAAGATACGTTGGCTTTACTTTTGAGGAGCGGTTCGGTCGTCTATCTTTAGTGGACACAAATTGATATGAGAGATTTGTTTATCGCACACGTCATAAATATATCGGACCTCTCTCTCTCTCTCTCTCTCTCTCTCTCTCTCTCTCTCTCTCTCTCTCTCTCTCTCTCTCTTATACACATACACTCACAGTTTTATTCATCTGTTTTATTTATTTTATAAGCACCATGACTCTCCTCAGGCTCTTCTTTCTTGGAATGTCTAATTTCACTTTTGTAGTGTCAACAGATTAGTCCCTGTGGCAGTATACAGGCTCACTGTGTATTTTTGATTGTGTTTTTTGTGTATGTATCTGTGTGTGTGTACACGGCACTGTCTTTAAATGTTTAGTGAACACCTTAGTCTGGTGCTGAGGAGCCACATGGGAGCAGAAGTGAAGGATGGAGTGAGGATCAGGATTGATGAGGGATGGTAAAAGGGGGTCAGAGAACAAGAACAAAGTGTGGGTGACCATCTGGGTAAAGCATCTGAAAGTCTTACGGTCGGAGGCAGAAGAGGTGTGAAAAAGTAAAAGGAATAAAGAGGCGATGAATCAAAAAATGGTTGGAGTAGGGGAAGGGTAGAGGATAGATGGATGCTTATGTTGCCACAAGGGTAAACAAAAGATGAGTGAGAAAATGGTGACTAAAGATGGTGGGAGGAAGAGGAAAGGTGCTGAAGAAGGGATGTTTAAAAAAGGAGGTGGAAGAGGAAGGCAGAAGACTGCACAGTGAGGACAGTTCACGGCATTGTGCGGCGCTGCTAGGCAAATAAAATGAGACTCACTGCAAGACTGGCGCTCTGAAGTGATTGGGGCTGAAAGGTAAGCACTCAGGGGGGTTGTTTTAGACAAGAGGGGAGATAACAGCGGAGAGGGTGGGGAGGGTAGGAGGTAGAGGTGTTTTTGAGGCCACTAGAAGCCTGGGAAAGGAGGAAAAGGGGGAAAAGGGGGTGAAATAAGCACAGATAGTGTCTCAGAGCTGCGGAGCGTTTAGGCAGCACGGCACAAACAGCCAGGGGACTGTGGATCGTCTCTTCAGAAAGGAGGGAACATTTTACAACATGGTTTTCTATTAGGCTACATCTTTGACTGCACTTTTTTATGGTGCTATACTTTAATAGTCTTTTGTATAAGGCTGCAATATATATATATGTAGTATTATTGTTCAGGAAGTAGCCTGGAGGTCCATTCATAATGTGGACATTTGCACGTCTGTGTAATAGACGGGCAAGTGTTTTTAAAGGCTCAAGTAAAATGAGCCTTGAGGTTGAAATAAGAATATCAATGAATAAGAGTCTTTACATGTGGCACACAATACACTCCCATCTATCATCACCTACTATTCTCATCCCTCTCTATTTCAAGTTACCACAAAGCAGGTTGTGTATGAGTAGTGGAACCATTTCCTTTGTATGGTTTAAAACAAATAACCTTTTCCTCTTTTGTTTTCCTTCTTCCTTCTTCCTTCTCTATCTGCTGCCTCCTTCTCCTCCATCCAGCCTGCGAGCTGATGAACCGTGGTATCTTGGCCTTGGTCAGCTCAATCGGCTGCATGTCAGCAGGCAGCCTTCAATCTCTGGCCGATGCCATGCACATCCCCCACCTCTTCATCCAGCGCTCCCCAGCGGGGAGTCCCCGCTCCGCCTGCCCACCCACCAGTCGTGTCCCTGGAACCGATGACTACACCCTAATGGTCCGCCCACCTGTCTATCTCAATGAGGTCATCATGCAAGTGGTGTCTGAGTATAGCTGGCAGAAGTTCATCCTCTTCTATGATTCTGATTTTGGTAAGAAAACACTTGATTTGTCCCTTATTGATATCATACAATATTGAATTTATCCAACATCAATATCACCATCTGAGTGGTTTCCCAGCACTGGTGGGACCTTATAAGAGGAAACAGACGTCTATGCTCTCTTCTTCTCTCTGTTTATGGCAAAGGAACTCAGACGAACACTCACATACAGACATGTAGATGCATATTCATATGCATGAAAACACTGAAGGAGGCTCACACATGCATATGCATCTTTATACATCGTTATGCTGGTGGAACATCAGTCTGCCTGTGTGTGTACGCTGTCTCATTTTACCCTCCTTCTGCGTCTCTCTCCTTCTCCTCGCCCCCTCTCTTTCCAGTCCATTAACTTGAACATTACATGAGAAAAACTCTATGTCCTTTTATATAGTGCCACTCTGTTCCTTTAGTCTATTAGCTGCTTTCTGCAGAAATATTGTTTAGCTGTTTTCCAGGCTCTTACACCTGTATTCAAATGCACAGGTGTACTTTATACATCAGACTTAGGCTTATACAACACGCTTCATTGTGTCCTTTTTGTCCTCCAACACCTTCAAATCATCACATTCCTGATATACACGGAAGTGGTGCTGCCAACTTAATCAGACTCACTCACGCACCCTGTTCATTATACAGACAAGAACCATTATAGCTGTAGTTTACACCTCACATTCTGGGTGCATGTGCAGCACATCATAGCTGCGTCGCTGATCTGCTGCGTCCTGTGCACGAACAGTATGTCGTTCATGCAGGTAGCTCGCTGCTGTAGAGCTGCTACATGAGGTTTCTGCTATGACAACTGTATTTGTTCAAATAAAAATAGCCTATGTCCTCAACTACATACCAGGAATCTGCCGTATGAAGCTGTGTATCTTCCGGTCCTTCAAACAGTTCACATGATGAAAAAATACGTTCTGCCAAGCACATGCGCTGCTAACGCATCACGTTCGGCCCCTGCCGTTAAATTAACTTACTCTCACGTTGAGATAAGGACTTTGCCTCAAGTTCCCCTTATATATATGAAGCTAATTCACCTCTTGCTCACCCAGAGAAGACAATGCCAGTGCACTGCATCTAATGAGCTGAAACGCATGTTGCATTCTGAACACCTAAATGAATGCTCTATCTATCTTTATCGCTTATCCTTTGAGGGCCGCAGGGCTGCTAAAGCCAATCTCAGCTGACACCGGGTGAAAGGACAGGCCCAGTGTTTGGGTGGCTAATGAAAAAGACAACCTGTGACATTACTCATTGCTGGGTGGGCAGAATTACAACACACCTAGGAGTTAAAGCCAGTACAAAGCAGTGTAAGAGTTGTCTGCCTTTAGTATTTTAGCTTCAAATTACTGCATGTAGCCATAATGGGGATCCTTCACGCTCATTGTGTTGAATTAACACAATTCATTTGTTGTTTCATTGATCTTCACAGTGATCTCTTGCAGTGGAGTTGATCTGCAATGTGTTCTGCCGACTCAAACACAAGGCATTACAGCATTTTATCTGCGTATAGAATATTTCACGTGAAAGTACCAACTACTGCACCCTACCATGCAGTTAATATCGGATGCATATTGAACAGAGGCTAATGTGGGCCTTCTGTAAACGCTCGTCCCACACTGCAGACGTCAGCACAGTTAATACCATCATTAAATTAAAGCAACATTGGGAAAGAGCATTTTCCTCCAATCTGCACAGTTATTGGCAGGTAACACGGCTGCGATGGCCAAGAACCAGTCCTCCTCTCTGTGTCTATTACACATGAAGTAACAACTATTGTCAGCCTGAGTCCTGATGAATGATTAAACCCAGGGCGACTATGTAGTATCGGTATGTCCAAATCAAAGTAGGAACCTCCTTACATGTGGAATCTGGATCGTACAAGACCTCTCCCTGATGATGGACGATGATTACTTTTAACTTCACCTTTAAATTCTGCAACACAATAAAATCCGCCATTACACGCTTCGACTTCTTGACATCTGCATTACAGTGACTATCAAATAAATTCACAACTGTTGGGGAAAAGGTTTTTACTTCAACCCCAACCTTGCCCTAATCTACACTGTAGGCAAGAGAACCATTCCCCCTCCAGATGGACAATTTTCAATAAATTTGTTTCCCAAAAGTGGCAAAGTTCAAACATAGACGACCCCATTCATCCCTATTCACACACACACACAGACACACACACACGTTATTAACCCACTTAAATCGCTATATCCCCTCTGTGCTCTGTGACCACTGATTCAGCACATGGATCCTCTGGGTTTTGGCAGTGCTGTTCTCTCAGCCACAGAAGGCCCTTTAAAGATATCACCATTGTTCCCTAATGGCCTCACCCAAGGAGAGAAGGGGGAAGCTTGAATGTTCACAAGAGACCCGGTGAGAGCGAGAGAGAGGTAGAGAGGAAGAGGGATGGCCTTTTAAGAGGATAGCAATGTTCCCAATAGACGTCGCCTTTGCACAAGGAGAGTTCTTCGGAGAACAGACAGCTGAGTGTGTCGTCTCAAGTGAAGCTGCGTTGCGACTGTCCCAATCCCTATTTTCAGCTCTACTGGTGCATCCCGGACACTGAGAACACATGTTTTTCTCTCTATCATCTCTCTCTTTCCTCTCATAGTTTCTCTCCCTCTCTCTCCCTCCACCTTCCTTTCGTTTATCTTTCCCTCTCCGTTAATGCTCCCTCTTTCTCCCTTCCTTCGATATATGATATATGCAACAAAAAAAAACACATGAGTGACACATTGCTGTTGTCGAGCAAATGTGAGAAGTAGCACTTAGTGGTAATAACACTGTTGGCATTTAGATGATTTGTTTTGTTTTGCTTTTAGCCAATGAGAAGAGGGGCCCCAGGCACAATATTAAAAGGTTATAGCTGGAGTAGAGACCCATTTCAAAGTATGCTGCTTGTTAGGATGCCAGTCTTTTATTAGGTGAAAGTGCTCATATTTTGGAAAGACATGCTAGGCTTAATAAAAATGAAAGTGAATGCAGATGATAAAAGGTCTTTGGTATTGTCCGCGGTAAACATAAAATTAAAAGTTGTCCCTCTAAATAGAAAAAGTTGCATGTTTCATTTGGGCGATCAAAAAGAAAATATATCTCCTAGACATACTGTATTTGCTGTGGTGCTTAAAGGGACATCTCCTCCAAGTGTTTACCTACTAATTCCATAAACGCAAACTAGTCATGTGATAGACACCCTTTCTATGTGTGCTGTAAATTGCCAGAGGAACTGCAGTGCTGAATTAAGTGCAATTTTACCTTCAATAAACAATAGAAAAATAAATAAACTGGTGATACGCTCTTTAGCAGTCAGTGGGGTTGGAGCACTGAGCGTTCAGTCCTAGGATAAACTACAGCATTGGTGGGCAGGTGCCAGCCTGCAGCCAACAATATCTGTCCCCCATGATCATTGTGATAACCTTTTTTTTTTTTTAGCTGAATAGAACTGACACAGACATTCACAAGCGTTGCGATACTCTGTCAGCAAAGTTCAACGAATCACTCGATAGCTTAACAGACCTCTTGATAAGAGGATACTCAATCAATGGAAAAATAAAACGAGCTCAGTAATTCATTCAAACTTTATCATTGGCCAAGCATTTTGGAAAAACATTGACAAATCGTCCTTTCCGATAAACCAGGTAGGATGAATGCAAAATATTCTAACTTCACTCCATAGGCTGTACATAAAAAGCTCTACACCAAAACGTCCAGCTCACACTCCCAAAAAAGCATTGTAGATCTATTTGAGGAGGACTCAATGGTGACTCAATAATTCTGGATACCTCTGGAGCATTAATACCAAGCTAACAGCCCACTCTAAAGCTGGCTGGTTTTAATAGGGCACTGCACTCGTTTCCTCAACTGAGAGGATATTTAGAATCTATCGTTAAGCTCTTTTTAAAATGAATTATGCAAACAATATGTTAAATCTGTGTCCACCTTTAAGATGATGACATACAGGCCATGGGTGTCATAATGCAGCCCATAGATGCTGCAGTGTCATGGCTCTGTGCCATGTGCTCATAGTGCTGTGGGTTGGAGTTCAGGTTGTAACCGAAGACCATGGTCATTAAACACGGCTCCCTCACCTCACATATTGCCATCTAATGAAGCATGGTTATAGTTTAAAACAAAATGTATTTCCTCTAGATCAACCTCCTTCCTATCTCTAAACTCCCTCCTGATAGTGTGTCTATTCGTAATTCATGAAGTGAGAACAATGGAAAACTCCTCTTTCTAAACTTTACTCCCCAGAGTTGAAAAGTGTGGAAATGTCAACCACTGTCCCCCGGGTTCATACAAAGAAGAGAAGTCATTCCCATGTTGCGTCTGGTGGTGATGAAGTGAAGAATGTCTCATTGTTGCAACTGTCCATTTGTAGAGAGGGCAACAAAGAGAAATACCTGCAGGGTAGGTGGTATTTAATGAGCAGGGAAAATAAAGAAAAAAAGGATGAAGAGATAGAGAAGGGGAAGGTTATAAAAGGCCTTGGCCACCCTGTACAAACAACAAGTGATAATATGTTGTTAAAAAGTGATGATGACAAAATCGGATTGGTTTACATTGAGACCTTTTTAAATGTGAAGACCCTTAAAAGCACACATGAGTTTGTCATTTGCTTGAGTATAAGGAGAACGTTAATACTCTGGTAAAGCTTATGCATGAAAAGTCCACAAAATGTACATACGTATAAGTGAATTCAGATAGAGAATTGATATACAAGTAATGGTTGGTCCTTCAAACTGTTTTTATATATGACATCATCATATACTTAATAGTGGAGCATAGTTGGCGAAGCAGCAGCTTGTTACTGTTGTGGTTGCTGGAGGTGAAGCCAGTTGTAGCTACTTCATGTACATGTTATAAACAGGAATGCCAGATATTGGCGAGAAAAGATGAGTTCTGATACACAAATCCATTTTTGATTTTCTGACCTGTTCTCCAATTGACAACGTTGGGGGCAAAATGTTGGCTAATTTGAAGATTTATTAGCTGATATGTCACACACAGCTTTTTTTACAAATCAGAAGCCAAAAAGATTGGAAACTGCTGGTTTAGTCTTAAGCAATATTATGCATTATGAAAGGTTTTTGCAAGGCTGTCAAATAAATGTAGTGAAGTAGAAAAATATTATCTGGAATTATAAAGTAGCAGAAAATCTGTATCTCAAAACTCTACTTCAGTGCAGTATTGAGTAAATAAAGACAGACAGTAGGTAGTAAGACATCAAGCAGAGACTGGAAACAGGAAGGTGCAGCAGATGCTTTAGGGAATGTTTTTTTTTTAAAGCTTTGACTTCCAGTGAATAAAAGAAATACGGGAAACAACAAACACATTTTGATTCTCTAAAGAACAACAAAAAAACAAAATTAAAGCGTTTTTTAAGATATTAGATCAGACATGTTTCCAATAGGTCACACAAAGTATTCATATACTCAGTTTGTTGTCTTACGGTGTAGGCATTGAGGATTTTTGAAAGTATTTCAGAAACATTTAAGTCTAAACAGAATAGCAGAGCAATCATATTTCTTTTTTTTGCATCAGCTTGTAGAGAAAATATTGTTAAAACTCTATTTGATATATTTTCCAGCTAGAGACCTATGTGATACCGCCTCTATTGTGAAAGGACATGACTTGAAGCTCTAGTGACACAGAAGACACATAAAGGACTTATGTGAAGGGGGGAATAAACAAGGATTAATGAGTCAAACCTCAGGAAACACACAAGCCTTGAACTGGAGGTTTGTTAGGACCATACCTTGAAATAATGAGCCGCCATATTTGAACCATACCAGAATAACAAAGGACCAGGGAGAATGAGGAGCAGCGAGGGGGGCATGACGAAACTGACGAGCAAACTTCTTCTGGAGACAAGGGAAAAAAGGAATGATATGAGATGAATTGATAGATGAAAAGATGGATTTATTTCAGCAGCAGGGAAGGGGGGGGGGGTTATGTTGAAAAATACCTAAAAGCTATGCCAAGTGAGACATGAGAATGTTGATGATGAAAGCAAATTCAAAGGAATGGAGGCAAACAGGTGCATTCATGAGGCAAAGACCAAAGATCTACGAGCTTTAATCCGGGAGGTCATGTCTTACTCCGTTTCCCCCAGAGTAAAATCCCACGGAGAGCCACAGAGAAAACGAGATAAGAGAGATTGTGAATGTATAAGGGAGAAGGGGAATCGTAAAGTAGTGAGGGGCTAGAGAGATAGATCTAAAGGCCTAGCAGAAGATAGGACGAGTAAAAAGGCAAACAAACACATAAACAACCATCAAAAAAAGGGGTTTAATACATTTTGCAGAAGGACAGAAGGGTCTGACCTGAAAGAAATAGTTTACATCGCTGGAGGACAGCGTGAGTTGAACATTATAAGCAATGAAAAGTGGATAGAAGTAAAGGGACAGACCAAAGCAAAGCTGCAGCATTGAATGAGGCAGACTGCTTTGAGAACACGACGTTCATGAGGTGCAAAGTGCTGCTTGGAAGAAGCTTTATAGTTGTAATAACAGCATACTGTTTTATCGTGCAGTATACATTTTATATTGTCATTGTAGCGAATATCAGCAGAAGGAAAATATAGCATTTCTTTTTCTGTTTCACAGACCTGGAGAAATTAATCAGTCTCCACCGGTTGTGACTTTGTTTTTATGGCGACATTTAACTTAAATTCAATCAATGTCCGTATATTACGCAGACGTCCGATCGTCGCTCTTCAGAGTTTCCTGTGACTTTCACTAATCACTCACATTTCTTATCTTTGCTTCTGGTGGTGAAGACGCAGACATGTGAAACACAATTGTCTCATATCTACCGAGAACAATTGCTGCTTAAATCATACAAGGCATACATCAGGAAATGTATGCCTTGTGTTCAACATTATGGTGACACACAAAAGTTATGAAAAAAAACCTTTAATAAAAAAATATACCTACATCTCTTCCTAGCAGCTGTTACATCCAGATTTATTGCTGTCAATGTTGAAACAATCAAGGTGGGTTCCATTACATATTTATGGTTAGTGGTAACGTAAGTGTAGCACAAAGGAGAGATTGGGAATGCACTGCCTACCTAAAAGGTGCCAAGCATTTTGTGGAGTGTTGTTTTTTTAAGTTTTAGTTAAGCTCTCTGTGGGGACTCCAGGCATCTGAGGTCTGGGGCTTTGAGAAATATATAAAAAAAAGGAGTGAAAAAGAGAAAGAATGACGGAAATAAAGCAAGAATGGTGGATGAGGATAGGCGCTTAAATCGGAAGGAATAAATTATTTAGAAAACCAATTGGCAGCCGGCAGAGGGTTTGCTGATGCTTGAGGGCCTAAATCATTTTATTATGTAGGTAAATTCCCAAATTTAGGTTTAGATTCTGAGGGCCGGGCACTTAAACATTTTCAGCCACGACTCCAACCTAGATATGAACTCTCTAATCCCAGACTTATGAGACACGGGCATGAATTCCAGTTTGAGATTCAAATCAATATTTCAGGAACTACTGCCTTTGAGCTATACAACAATGAAACGCCTGGGGCAGGGTTAAAGATAGCCAGAGGTAAAGACAAGTGCAAAGACAAAGCAACGAGATAGTGATGTTGGGCAGCAGATCAGGCTGGAGGTTGCAATAAAATGTATTGTGTTTACATTTGTATATATTTACCTTTCTGTTATGCTTTCGCAATAATTAAGCTTTGTTGTGACAATCTCAAGTTTTAGTTGGGATGTGCCCTTATTAAGATAACTTGCAATTATGACATTATGACACTCAGGTTTTTAGGGAAAAAGTTAAATCCCTGAGAGGAAACACGCGAGGAAATAAAACAAGGAATGTCTTCACTGTAGAACACTGCCATGTGCTACTAGATGTTGAAATTGCATTGTTATTCTGCTTCCCTCTTTGGCCTTGAAGTCGTTTTCTCCTCCTCTGCTGTCCTCCCTCTAAAGTACTGTTCTCAGTGCAGAATCCAGAAAAACATTTTTTTCCCATAGAGGGTGTAAAATGCCATGTGCATTGTCTTGACCATCATGAGTATCTTCTCTTTCATGGCTTACTCCTGTGATATTTCCATGCCAAACACAAAAACATCACTTGAATGACAAGTTGCAAATAATATTCTACCATTAACAACTAACGATTAGAAATGTATTATTAACGCTGGAAATGTAAGTGGTTAAAGTAAGTGAAAGCTAAAGTTTAGTCTGCTACAGTGTTAAAATAAACCACCACTGGCTTGAAGTTGGATGCAAATGCTTATATCCTGCGTGAAATTGACGGACCTTACACTTCAAACAGAGTCTGTGCCTCACAGTGGAATAAAACCTTGGACTGAACACACTCCCAAATTAGATTCATCTTGATAGAACAGAAGCAAACAAGGGAAACCGAGGGAGGTTTCAGATGGATAGCCAAGGGAAGAGAGAAAGATGAGAGGAAATCAAGCAGGGGAGGAGGAGGTTGAGATTTCTCAACGCAGACAGAGTATCACTGAGCTGGTCGGTACATGCAGGTGCAATCCCTCCGTGCTGTTGGCTGCTACACTACATTAACTGCAGCTTTCACTCTGAGCCAGGGACTTGGAGGATAGATGGGAGAGAAGTGAAGCCCGACAAATGGGAAAAAGAGACACACACACAGAGACCTTAACAACTCAAAAAAACTCAACCCTGTTTTATAAGAAAATTATGGAAAACGTTCAAGCTGATTGAGTTTTCTTCGCAAAATGCCACATTCACTTTTATAAAGTTTGAAAAGCGATGTTGGCATTTTGCAAGGTGATAGAAGGTGCTCCAGGAAGCCCATCAGTATTTCCATCACCAGTGATGGAGCTCTTTTATCAAATTAAACTCTCATACCATTTAGGACCTCATGTTCTTTACTAAGAGCAGCGGCGAAAACAAAGGGAATAAATTCAACTTTACAATCATCACTACACAGCGTGGATGAAGTTAAAGGAATGGTGGCATCTAATCCTTCAGCTTCATAAGGTTACTGAACTAAGAACACATTTCAACCAAATGTACCCAGAACTCTTTACAGGGAACAATAAGGTTTTTGTACACTCCCTTTTCACAGCAGTCTCAAGCAAAGGGGAGATAAGGCAAATTAGCCGATTACAACCGATATCTACAAAAAAAGCTGTACAGAATACAGAAGACTAACGCTTTATCAAATCGTTTCCTATTACAGAAATCATTTGATTGGGTTATGGTTCAATCACAGACAGAATATAAACATAATTTGTTCTACGGTATCTGTTGTTTGTCCAGAATACACTATCATATATACTTATGTATACTGAGGGCAAGAGTGACGGTCTGCTGAGAACTGTATCCTTTACTGGAAAATAGGTAAAGCGATAGCAGCATATTCCTGATGTTAAACTGAATACTCAACCAATCAAAACACTGCAAGCCCCAACCCAACAGTTCCTGTGCTGTACGACCACCTGAGCAGAGATTTTTAGGTTTTCTGAGTTGGATTTCCCCTGAAACTTAAATACTAGATTATAATAGATACTGGCTACTGCAGTGGAGACAGTGGAGCTCCAGCAAAGATCACTAGTTCCCAGAGAAAGTTGAAAACGCAGCTATAAGCCTTAAACCTTAAGTGACTCAGGGTCAAACCGACTCTCGGAAAGTTTTAGAAAATTTTGCAAAAACCACTTAGCTGAAAGGGAACAGCATAGCAGCGGTAATACACTCATCCGTATTAGTTGAGGACGAAGAGGGCTGGGACTGTGGGGATGCACATTGTCTTTGCATCGGAGACTCGGGGGAGTGGTTGAGAGAGGTGACAGCGCTCGGGGAAAAAGCTGTGGAGGTGATGGGTGATCATGGTGTTAATGGACCGGTACTGTCTCCTGAAGGAATGATTCTTAAACAGATGGTTGCCTGGGTGAGCAAGGTCGCTGAGAATTGTACCTGTCGCCTTATCCGCCATGGTGTCCTGACGCTCCTTGATGGAGAGCGGCTGACAGTCAATGATCCGCTCAGCGCTGGGGGACCACACCTTCAACCCTCCGACTTTGAACAGCGGCAAAATCAACCGAACTTGAGAGTTTTTGACCATTAATGTGTAAAATTGGACAGTGATAAATCCATAGTTTAAAGTCGTATGACGCCGTTATTCTCCAGCTCCCGTGACTCGTTGCATCTCTAGGCACGTCTTACTTTTGCAGTTTATTATAATTATTGATACAACTGTTTTGCACTGTTAAACATGAATATTATTTGTTAAATTAAATGTTTTTATAAAATGCAAACTGCATGAATGAATATCTGACTTCGTCCTCAATCACCTTAACTAACATGACAGAAATTCTTTACAAATGCACTGTTTTTTTTGTCGTAGTGAGTTTGAGTGAGCTGAAAGAAGTGGGGCTGTGGGGTTTGTTTTCTAAGCTGCTTTAACAGTGGAGCAAGTTAAATGCATTAGACAAACAACCTGCACTATAAGCCAGGGTGGAGAAAGGATTGATGATGGCAAATGCAGCAGGACTGACCCTTCAGTCAGTCACTAAGGCAAGCACACCGATGGAGAGAAGAGCTGACAGGCCGACTAAAAGCTACACGGCCTAAAATACAGCCAAGGAAAAAAAGGCAGAACTTGCATAAAGCATCAAAACAGTTTAAACACTGTTAAGTATTGGTTAACACTAGTGCTGTCAGTTTAACGCATTATTAACGGCGTTAACGCAAACCCATTTTAACGCCGTCTTTTTATCGCGAGATTTAATGCAGAGCTGCCAACTCTCACGCTTTCGCCGTGTGACACACGCTTTTGCATGTTGGTGGTTGACTAAGTCACAATAATTTTTTAAAACGTCATCGTATCAGGCCGTCATGAAGTACAAGGAGCGGGCGAGTGTGTGTGTGTCTGTGTGTGTGGTTCCAGATAGCGCACCGTAGCCCCGCCCGCGCACTCGCTCAGGGAGACACAGTGAGATCAGAGCTCGTTCACGTGAACCAGCCTCTCAGTGACTCACTGCTTCTTAACTATGAGAACACTGAAAACACAACGTTTCTCTGGTCTCAGCTGATCAGAGGTCAGAGTAGAAGCTGCAGTTGGTTTCTATCAAACTTCAGTATCTGTGTTCGCCTCCAGTCTGACCTGCTCTCGCTTTTTGTTTTAATATTTCGCCAACTAAAAAATATATTTTTTTAAGCTACTTGGCTGCAGCTATATGTTTTTATTTATTTCAAAATATTATTTCATACATTTTCCACAAATATGGGGAGGACTCAAATAGCCCTACACAGTTCTGTGTTTAATTTGTTTCAAAGTAGGCCGACACTTCCCTGTGTATTTTGTTTGTTTGTTATTTTGTCTGTTTGAGAGGCCTGACTGCTATGTTCACAGCAAACTTGAAAAATAGAAAATATTAAGCCATGTTTTAACTGCACTATAGGCTGAGTCCTTGTTTACCTGAAATGTGCTCTTTATAATTTTATTTTGTACCGCCCTGTTTGGCAATGTTGTTTTTCAATAAAATAAAACATTTGCATAAAGCAAGCCAATCCACTTTCCATGTTGATAGAGCATTAAAACCCACAAAAAATTATGGAGAAAAAATTAATGAAGGGACATTAAGAATAGAAACAAATTCTTGATTAAATATTTTAATCGTTTGACAGCACTAGTTAACACGTGTTGGTGCAAACTGTACTGGCACAAAGTAATTAGTAAAACAAGCATGGCATGCGTGAAAATAAGCTACTTGAATGCCATCCAGAGAGTTCTCTACATTCTTTGATTTCCTTTTGATTTGTTGACACAAGCTTTTTGATTCTGTTGATTTACGTAGACTTCTTTTTAACCACCGAGATCATTAAATCTGTGTAAAATGTGTGTGTAGCTTGGCACCGTTGATTATATATCACAATGACTGTGACAGCATGAATATGGATATTTAATAATTGCGAGCTGAGCTTAAATCTTGTTTGTGTGTGTGCAGGTGCATGTCCGCAATCATACATCTCTGTTGCTGTGTTTGCTCTCGTGCTTATTGAAGCTTTTTATTGTATTTAAACACAAGCATGATAAACTAAAGCACAGGGTTAAATATCTTTAAAATAAACCTTAGTTGTCAACTGTCGAGTGCTTTTGTTCCGGCAGTAAATGAGGACTCCACACACATATTGTTAATCAGTCAGCATCAACTGCTTGATGGAATGTTTTTTGTCTTGCCTCTTATTATAAATGTAGAAGTAATTACTATAATTACTCCACATTATTATTTCTGATAAAAATACCAATTACATTTTAATCGTTTGCTACCTGTGTGCTGCTGGACAGATTAGAGCACTGTTGTTTGGCCATTCGAGATCCTGATGTCTCTGTTTACTCATCACACACAAGCACAGGTACTCAAAGGGATACAACAACAACTACATCACAATTAGCAGACAAACCATGACTGTAGATCCGTGAGCCACACAGCAGTGCAGAGATGTGTTGGGCTAACACGGCATCACACACATCATCCGCCTGTTCAGCAGCTTCATCCGTTTATGTTCATAGTGTTTCTATAACAACTTTACACCTCAAACTATTATCACTTCACTGCCATGCATGTTCTTCCTGCTACATCGTTATGTTGTCGCTAAAAGACTGACAGCATCCTCGAGAAATGTTTCAGTGTGAAAAAAGGTGTTAATGTGACATCGCTTGAAAGACCCTTCGCTGTCCTTCCTGAACCTTCTGAACTCCCAGTCTGCTTGATATTCTTAAAAACAGTTTCAACTGCGCACACTGGGTTGTGTGCGTGGGTGTCCTCTTTTTTGAATTAATTTCTTTCTGAAGCTGTTGCCTGGCGTGTCTCCTCTTAATATGTTGTTAAACCTCCAGAATTTGGCATTGATGCAATCCCACTGTCGCCCCAGCCCTTTGGCCCTTAACAAGTCTAATCAATCCTGTTAATTGCTTAGCTCTGACGCTGGAAATTACGACAGTGTCATTAGTTTTCCATATCAAATACATCATTAGGTAGTTGATTTTCATAGCTATGCACACACACACACACGCACACGCACATCATTGACATCATTAACAGCGGTCTCAACCAAAGTGCCTTAATTAGGATTACCTTGACCTGCAATGTAGCTCATTAGGTATGGAGCGGTCTCTGCAGTACAAGTACTGACATCAACATCATGGTTTTGTTATTGTACAAAAATAACCCTTAATAGACATAATTATGCTGGTTTGGCGAGTTAATTGAAAATCTTAACAGTGTCACAAGCTATTTCTGCTCTCAGGATCCCAGTGGGAACATACAAAACTGCTCCCTATTTGGGCTTTGTCCTCAATGCACATAACAGAATATTTAGCACTAGGAAAGTTCTATAGGACTTTTTGGGCGCCAGGCTAATCATTATAAGTTTATTAATTCTTCAACCCAACCTGCAAAATGAAGAGGTTTTTGGCAGACGACTAGCAGTTCAGAGGACAGATGCTTCAAATTAATCCCTTTGTTCTCAATGTTTTCCGGTCACTGAGGGACAGAAATCTCAATCATGAAGTTATTTTTATTGAGATGAGTCATCTTATCTTTGTCTAGACAGTTCTTGTGGGTCAGAATTGATCCATATTATTTGGGATTAGCTGTAGATGAAGCTGAATGTCATCACTGTAGGAGAGAGAGCAGTTTTAGATTATCAAATGATTTGACCGAGGAGAAGCTTGTACAGAAAAATACAGGCCTTAAATAGATGCTTGAGGAAAATAAACGAGAAATGTGAAATAAAAAGGATAAGTGTCATCGGAAATATATGGCAAGAAATCTTTGCAAAAATTATTTGAATTATATCCTCACTTGTATAATACCTTCATCACAATCACGACTGAATACTTTGTGTGGAAATCCGAACAGTAATCAATTAATAATTTCCCTTTGAAAAATGTATATGAGTTTATTTAAAACCCAACTTTATTCATCTAACGGCTCTCACATCCAGATGGAAAATTGCAAACCCACAATTCAAAGGCTATAATCAAATGAAGCTATTTCAGGATATTATAAAATGTCTCCATTCCAACCAAACAAACAACTTAAACCATAATGTTTGTCTTTTACTACTGATGTATATGCATCAATGCTCCCGGTTAACGTCTCTGTGTGTGAGGATGCACGTCTACAAAATACTTCTTTATCTTCAAGTTTCTAGCTTTGTGCTGACAACACAAGCTGTGTCCCAGATAAACACAAAGGATAACGTTTAAGTGATGCCAAGGCACTGATAGCAAAGAATCACCTCCAGTAAAAGCTCATGAACTGAGATATTTACTGAACCTATTCATATAGAGAGATAACAAATCAGTTAGTGCAGAGATTACAATGTAAAGTCACAGTGAAGGTTTTAACATTATAAATATATCTGCCTGCCGCAAATAATGTTTGGAGTATAATATCTCCAAAGACTTTGTGTGTGGAGCCAAATCTAAAATCCCATTTGTATCTCCATCTGTCTTCCTCCAGATATCCGTGGGATCGAGGATTTCCTGGACCGGACGTCTCAGCAGGGAATGGACGTCTCCCTGCAGAAGGTGGAATCTAATATCAACATGATGATCACAAGCCTGTTCAGAACAATGCGTGTGGATGAGCTGCATCGCTACAGGGATACACTACGCAGAGCCGTGCTGTTCATGAGCCCAGCCACTGCCAAGGCTTTTATCACTGAGGTAAGGAAAGAAGGTTTTCTTCGTCCCACGTCTCTTTTTTCCGGTCGATAATGTAAATGGAAAACACTGGTAACAGTAGTTCAAGCTTTGCTCACAGCCGCTTCTATAGAGATGTTAGACTGTTTTGTCGATCTGAAGACTTTGATGCGGAAATAGAAAATAGTTGTGTAGGTCAGTACAGCTCCTCCTGGACTGGAATCAATCAGGAATGGATTTTTTTTTTTTTCGTTTTTTGGTAAAACATCCAAAGGAGCATGTCCAGTGGGAAGAAGAAGCCATGGACTCAGTCGACTATGCCTGAAATCCTAGCAAATCGCAGAATCGCCTTTTATCAAGATTTAAATATTGTATCAAATGAATATTAACGTAAACTCAATTTACTACAGCTACACTACCCTGTTGAACACATCATCATCTCTCCATTAGTGATACCTCTTATCCTTAAAGAGACATGGGGAATCTGGAGCAAGTCCCAGCTGACATTGGGCGAGAGGCAGGTTACATCCCCAGCGTGTTCCAGGGATGTCATAAAACCTGCTTTCAGACATGCACCAAACTCCTGATGATCTCCTGAAATGATCCACAGTGGTTATATGTGAGAATGCAAACGTCTGAGTCACTTGCTGCGGAGGTTCTTTAGAGTTTATCCTGTCAGCCCCCTAGTAAAACTCTGGATAATGTCGAGCGTATCTGAGAAGACAGCAGGGACATCTCATGAGGATTCATTGCAATGAAGTGGTTCACATTGATGAAGTTTCTAACATTCAACATATGTGAAAGGCACACCTCGGACCAAACAACCATTTTTCAATAACACCCACGTTATAACCTAACCCCAATCTGCATGGCTTTGGACTGTTGAAGGAAGCTGGAGGAAAAACAATGCAGAGAACATGCAAACTCCACAAATACATAATCATTATACTCACTTTCAAGTGTATTTTAAGTATTCAAGGTATTCTGGAAGATTTATGCTTCACCGTGCCATATGTTCATCTCTACAAATTATACAGATCAGCTAAATGACTCCCTGAACATGGCATGACCCTCACTTACATAGGACACAGGCATGTATTTCTCAGATTCTCTCAGGGCCTCCCAGCTCCTCTTCCCCCCACGAGACCAGTATTTGTTCATTAATGCCACAAGATTATATTTTACGAATCTCTTTAATCAAATCAAATGTCAGCAACCTTTGTTTTATTCTCAGTGGAGCTCACCTCCTGCTACGTGATTAATCTGTCTTTTGAGATGGTCCCTGTGTCAGATGAGGCCGCTACAGAGTCATCAATTCGTACCTTTACTCAGCCTGAGACAAGGTGCTTGTTACCGTCCACACCCCCTGTCTGTCCCTCTCTCTGTGTATGTGGTCCAGTCAGTATTGATTTACCGTATATGGTCACAGACAAGGTATACAGCTCAACCTCCTTAAATATATACATACTATACCCCCTCGTGCTCTTTATCTCTGCGGAAGAGGACAATTAGGGTTCTTCCTTGTGCTCTTCAACATAAACGATGTGGAGGTCATGGCTGACAGCAATAGGCTCCAGCATTAGTTATGAATTCATAATTTGAAGTGGTAGGATGGGCTTAATCCCGTGTGTCATGTCCTCATCCCAGTTTAATTAAAAGTGACCTCGGAAAGAGCAATCACAATCTAATTTGGTTGGAGACGTAACAGGGAGAGGGTGGGTGATAGATGGGGTGTTATTGTGTGTCTGTCAGTGCGTTAGTGTCAGTATTTGTGTGCAGTCCTGTGGCCTTGTGAGTGCGGAGACACACTGGAGCGAGTACACCGCGCTGGCCACAGGACTATGACGGATGTCTCAAGGTTTCACACTCTTCGATCACACGGAGGAAATCTTAAACCTGGCTTTAAGTGACTTGTGACCACTGGAGAGCATAGAGACACCGAAACAAACCCACTAACAAATAGAATGGAAGTGAGAGCTCGTGTCTCCGCCAAGGCCCAAGAGTCAAATTTAAATCCAATCAAGATTCAAGATTCAAGATTCAAAATCCGCACCAAATTGCTCTCACGCATACAAATCAGTCTGATTTGTCTCATCAAGATCTTTGTATCGTTTCTTTTCGAGATTTACAAAATCGCCCCTTGCCCCAAGATACAAAAAAGATCCTGCATCCGTCACCTGATCCAGACCTGCAACAGCATTTCACGAGTTCTTCCCTGATCCATGCTGCATCCTTCCAAGTCCCATTGTAATCCTGCTAACAAACAAACAAGATGAAACAGATGAAAACATAACCTCCATGGCTTCAGGGTTTTGTTTAGGTGTTTGGTGAATAATCAAAACGCATATTTTGTTATCCCATTAAAACTTTTCCCAAACTAAATTGCACGCTACATTTAATTCAGAGGGTTGTTGTTGAACCAGTGTGTCGACCTATAAAACAAAGAGTGAGAAGCTGTTTTAATGTTTCCTTTTCGCTTTCCGCATTCTCAGCAGCTAGGGTTGGTTATTATCTTCATAAAACTGTGACAAAATAAAAGACTGGATCAGACAAACATTAAAAACAGTTTAAAAACAATACTTTGTATTTTCTCTAACCACAATTTAGTGGCAGGGTCAGTCTAAGTTGGATATTCTCCGTCCCTTCACAGTTGATCTACCTTGCTGAGCCCTAAAAACAAAGAGGGATGATTGGTTTGGAATACAAAAAAGGCCTCTGATGAAATAAAGCTGTGCAAAGGGCCCGGCATATTCAGAAACCGATGATTGAATATACTGTTATTATCACTCATTCAGTTGTTTTATGAGATCTGATTCACAGTAGATGGGGAAAATTGGTTTAGCTATTACACAATATAAGAAGTGTCGGCCTCCATTTGAGTGTGTGAGGGTAAACTGAAAGAGTTTTTCTCTCCTTCGGGAAGGTTGACAAAGAAGTCTTTTAATCTAATTTAGTCAGACATCAAGTGGAGAGGGGGTTTCTGAGATGAAGTGTCGGGAGATGCGAAAGATTGGTGGATAAGATTGATGATCGCATCTCTCCCTCTTTCTCTCTCTCTCTCTCTCTCTCTCTCTCTTCCTGGCAAGTTGGTGAGGAGGGGAAAGGAGAGAGGCATGGATACAAGGACTAAGACGCAGGCTGGTGGAGGGACATGTGGGGACAGACACAGATTACTGGGAACCTGTTTTTTTTCCTCTATCAGAGTTATTTGTGAGGTAATTTGTCACAGAGTGCACCTCCTATCCAGATGCATTAGGGACTGATGGTAGATACCAACTGAGAGCTGTGCCAACATTGTGTCAGTGGGTAGATGGAAGTGAGACAGGGACATGAGATATATGGCAAAGAGTGGTTAGAGGAGTGACCTAAATGTGACTTTACTTATAACATTTACCAAGTAGGTTTTGTGTTTGAAACTTGAAATTGATTTAGATTTTCGAACAATTGTGTCCTTGCACAACTCTTACTTGTCAAGATACTCTGATACTGTGTTCAGCCTCTGTAATTGCCAACACTAAGTAGAGCAAAGTGAGATAGACCACATAGGGGACAACATATTCTTCAGATGAACACAGCTACTAATACAGGGGCAATGAGCTTAAAGCGAAATGTGCCAATCAGCTGGCTCCTATTCTTTTGGCCACTGTGAAAGTTCTGGGTTCAACCTTCACCACGTGTAGGATGGATTAGTTAAATAGTTAAATAAAGATGGACGACAAGTCTCCACTTCCTATCACTGTCCATAAACAAAGCCAAAAATATCAAAGATACTAACGCTGACATCTTAAACATTTTGGAGCCAGGGTCTGCACCGTAATCACCACGGAGTGAAGCTGCTATGTTGAGGTCCGAACCAATCCTGACCTTTCACCTGTCATTGTATCTAATAACTTCTTAAAACTAGACTTACTTGAACATACATCAGAGAGATTAGAACTATCTATCACGACAGATACTATCTTTGGCAAAAATGTATTTTACCTGTACTTTTAGACTTTTTAGTGTGGCCCATGTCCTATCCACTAACACGGAGGAGACAGGCTCTAAGACTGATACTGCAGCCATCTGCCAGGGGGGCGATTGAGGCCCTTCAGCTGTGATGGCATCCATCTTCATAAACAGTCTGATGATCTGAATCCACAACACAGATAATGTTGAATTGACAGATTGAAAACAGACTTTGCACCTCCAAGTTCTCATTAGCAAACTGTTAGAAAGACTGGGTTAATAACCAACATGTGATATTCAGATGTTAGATTGGGGTTATTATGAGTCTGTTGGATCACCTCTCTCATGTAGTGACGTTTTAATCTCTGTCCTTGCCTTGCTGTGCTTTGTATCCCTTTTGTAATGTGAGCCCAGCACCAAAAAAGGCCTGCTCAACATCTGCTGGATTCTCATTAGAATGTCTTCCACCTTGTGATTCTATGCGTTTGCCCACACCGATCTATTCTCATAACCTAGAGGCCCATTCAGTTTTCTGCATTATTTAACATTTCCCTGCTTGTCTTTTTTCAGTCAAGTGCACCTGGGTGAATGTACTAGTCACTGCCAACAGGGCATCTTGCCGGTACATCTCTTTATTCCACCCACTGCAAGTAGACAGTAGCAAAGTATGTTTTTGCCTTGGGACCACTGTCTTCTTAAAAATATTACTTTTCTGAGTTATGGACATCTTTCCTGGACTAAGCTCTTAAAGAACCGATACCATAATGAATTCAAGAGGATAGATCGCCTTACAGTTGTTGCTATGACATTTTCTCATGGGTGAAAATTGTCTGTAATGCTTGCTTACTAAAACATGATGCAATAAAAACGGAGCCCATGTGAAGTAACATGATATATATATATATGTTTATAACAAGGTCAAAGTAAGAGAGTACATGAATGATCAGCCTTTTCATATGAATCTGGAAGAAACCTGATTTCTTTGGTATCTATAGGATGCTGATATGAAAAAGAAAGACACTGTCTATCTGTGCTCCATATGCTGCTGTTCAGAAGCCACTTATTGGCAAAGGTAGCATGAAATAATGAGCCAATGAATATTATGTGAACTGAAGTATTAGTATTTGGAAAATAAAAAAACAACATTACCCTGAGTCAACATCCAGTCACCATTTATTTAGGCCGAATTAGTATTCCTTTTCAGATTCTCTGTCACACACATTTGCACATAGGCGTCATATTATATATGCAAAGAAGTAGAAAACATGAATTTTGCCATTTGATCTCAAAACCGTTGTTGTGCAATAGTAGGAGTAGAATTGACGTTGGCTTATTATTAATAATCATGAAATATGATTATTAAATTAACAATTATTTATTAAAAATAATCAAAAATGATAAAGCTATTAATTAAGAACAGTAACACATTTAATTAGAAATGATACGGTTATCCATTAATAATAGTTAAAATAATTAATGAAAACAATAAAATTATCAATTAAGAATAATACAAATCTGTAATCATTGCTTATTGTCGCGGGGCACCACCCTGGTTACAGGGACCAACAATTCAATCTTTAAATATCAGTCTCATAATGATAAATGTCAAATCAATAATCTCAATATTTAATATTAATAATTATTTAATTAACAGTGAAGGCTTCTAAGTTCGAGCACAGGCAATCATAATCCAGCTGCAATCACATACATATGCACAAATAATCACAGACTGCAGATACTTTAATTACAAAAGCATTTATTAAAAAGGGGAAATAAAGTTAGTGTTATTTAATGTTTCATCATTTTAACAAACTCCGATATTTCAAAGATAAACACAGCAGCAGCACTTATCACAAGTCAGAAAGTACATGTAAAACCGGCGGTCTACCTATGTATGTCTGTCATGGTATGCGTGTGTGTCTGTGTCAAAGTGTCTCTCTGTGTGTGTGTCTATGTGGGTGCATGTGAAATACAGTTAGTGTTATTTAATGATTCATCATTTTAACAAACTCCCATATTTCAAAGATAACAACAGCAGCCGCTTATCACAATTTAGAAAACACATGTATTCATCTATGTGTATCTGTGTGTGTGTATCTGTCTGTGTCTATCAATGTGTCTCTGTGTCTGTGTGTGTGAGAGAGAGAGAGAGAGAGAGAGAGAGAGAGAGAGAAAAAGAAGGGGGGCGTGGCGATGACGAAGTCACGTCACATCTAAGATGGCGGCCGATCATGATTCGTGGAACCAAGGCCTAAAAACTCTCAAAATGGCGAATTGACTACAAAACAAGATGGCAGAGCCGTTATGAATTTAGAGCCAGAATGGGAGGAGAGTGAGAGAGGAGGCGTGGCAATAATAGACTCAAAATGGTGGTTTAACTTGCGTTCTTCAAAATGGAGTCTATGTTAATGACACCATGTGGCCGGAGCTCACACTGGTGGTCACATGAATTACACAAAGGGATTTTCAGACAAAGAGAATTCTTTGTCTCTGCTTTGGCGTTCGGCCGCATGGCTTCCAGATGTGTCCAGCCTCTCTGAATATAGATTTAACTATGATACATGAACTGTATTCTAAATACAGATCGGATGTGTGTATAGGTCGGTTTAGAAGGAGAGAGAGAGAGAGAGAATACAAGGAGAGAGCAAAGCTCTCTAAAAGCACCGTCAGAGACAAGTTACATTTACTTTACCACTCAGCACCCAAGTGGCGTTGTGTGCTGAGGTTTGACCGGTAAAGTATCTTCAACGTTGTTCAAACGGTCACAATGAGCTGGAGACGCTGCTCACGGCGCTTAAAAACTATGGCACAAGGCCGTAACCGGAAACCGGAAGTGGCGAATCGCCGCTAAAACACTGGAGACTCTGCGGTCTCATACAAAACAAATACATTCAAGTATTAAAACAATACGCTACGTATTAGATTAACATCTGCCCAGACAATAAAGCCTCTTACTGTGACCTTCACGGTGTTGCATGCGCGTGTCGCGCGGATATTTCCGAAGTCCAGTGAATAATCGTGGCCGCTCAAGCTCTGTTGCGCTGGTTCCTCTGTCGCAGCGGCGTCGGCTGGGCCGAACAGGAACGGATTCGTCTTGCTCCTCAACGGGATGAACATCGTCCTTCTTCAGGGATGTGGAGGTCGTGCTCCTCAGCGGAATGAATCTCGCGCTTCTGCAGGGGACGGCTGTGGAAGCCGTTTGTAGATTGTTGGGAAAAGAAAGTAAAGTCCGTGGGGAAAGTGAAACAGTCTGAGATTGTTCCGCGTGCAATTTCCTGTTTGGTCTTTTCAAGTTAAAACAGCAAAAGTCCTTTTGAAAATAAAAACGTCGACTGAGATAAAAGACAATGAAAGAAATGAAAGAAAATAATTAAGGTTACCCCCTTTAGCAACTAAAACAGCTGGGAGGCCCCGAAGGGGCCTCATGATGTCTTCAGAGCAGGGTAAAAATGGCTGATAAACTAGAAGTTAAGGTTACCCCCTTTTGCAACTAAAACAGCTGGGAGGCCCCGAAGGGGCCTCATGATGTCTTCAGAGCAGGGTAAAAATGGCTGATAAACTAGAAGTTAAGGTTACCCCCTTTAGCAACTAAAACAGCTGGGAGGCCCCGAAGGGGCCCCGTGGTGTCTTCAGAGCAGGGTAAAAATGGCAGCGAGCATTGATGTCTCAGTGGTTTTATTCTACCTGAGAGGTTCTGCCTCCTTGAGGTGCTGGTCATGGGATGATGCTGGCTTTTAGCCAATTGAGTGTCAGAGGTCAAAGGAGAGTGGGAGGGGCCAGGAGCAGAGCAGGGGTTTCTGGGGAGACCCCAGGGATTAAGTTAACACCAGAAGATACAATCTCCATGCTGGATCTTAGAGGGAGACTTTAGCTGGCTTAATCTTGGCTCAAAGGCCCCGCTTTTACGACCCATTGTGTGTGGATCCTACAACATGGTTAGTTCTGTAGGGACTCTTGCCCAACACCGTTAAATTTTTTTTAAAACTATGTCTTTTTGGGACTGTTTTCTCTTTAACTGACATTTCTCACTTGAAGGACCATCAAACAGGTCGGAGATCATTCCAGAGATTACCAGATGTCGCAAATGAAACATTAAGGAAAATTGTTATCTTGTTATTACTCATGCTGTGTTGTTTGGACCAAAATTTGTCAACACAGTCAAGTTATAGCGTCCGGGTAAAGTTTAAGGTTATGCAAGTAAGGTAAGTCTTCAGGAAACAAAAGTAACTCAATGCTATGTCCTCTAAAGCCAAGGAGAAACAATGGTGTGTGTGTGTGTGTGTGTGTGTGTGTGTGTGTGTGTGTGTGTGTGTGTGTGTGTGTGTGTGTGTGTGTGTGTGTGTGTGTGTGTGTGTGTGTGTGTGTGTGTGTGTGTGTGTGTGTGTGTGTGTGTGTGTGTGTGTGTGTGTGTGTGTGTGCGTGCCATAATGAAGAAATGTGGCCTTGGAGACACCTTCTGTCGTGGTTGGAGGCTGTTTTCAGGTACTTACACATCTGTCTCCATAATAGCATCAAAACTGTGCAAAATAGAGTCGCTAAACTTTACAGGTGTGTAACTGACGACAAAATTAAAAAATGGGTTTAGTCCGCCCATGATTACTAATTACTGAGTAATCATTTAACATTCAAATGACTTCTAAGCACGCAGGTCAGTTCAAATAGAAATGCTATTACATAAACTGTTATATATACTCCTCTCTTCTACAGTCTGAAATGGCCTGAAGAAAACGCATTTGGAACAGGAGGAAGTTACTTTACTCAGTGGGTTAAAAGCTGTTGTTATGGTCAGGGTGGGTGGCTGTGCTGCGAGGTGTGTTTTAAAAAGTTGTTGAGCTGTTGTCATAGCTTCAGGAGTACTTTTCCTTCTGCTGTATCGCTATATTCACAGCTCTCTGTCTATGTTTTTATTCTAATAAGTGGCACACAACCCTGTACTGAATACAGTGCAGGGATCGCCACGTTAAAAAGAGAAAACACATTGAAGTCTCTGGAACAATCTGCCGAACCTACCAGAGAGTCGTACAAACACAAGCGATTTGTAGATACACATGTCAGTCTGCAGACATTTAACAAGCAACCATCAGAATGTGCTGACTTTGAAAGAGGGCTGACTTTCAAATGTTTGCTCTCTGCGTGTTCAAAGCTACAGGGAGAGATCGCATATCTACTACGCGACTTACAGATGCTTCGGTCACAAATGGAAATCAGAGCGAAGGACATGAAATTGCATGCTAAACTCCACGGATGATAACAAAGACAATCCCAACGCAAGAATTGACACAGAGGCTAGTTGCTTAGAATAAGTTATCCTTCGTTATTTGACGGGGTGAGAGATGCAGCTTCACCTTCCATCCTGTTCAGTGAAAACAGACTTCAGTAATTGAGCAATTTCAAAGTTGTTACTACTGAACATGAGAATTTTGCAAACCGAAGGGTTGTGTGGGTGCTGTGCGACTGATTGTCCCTTTCACTTTTCATACAAACAAGCATTTTCCATATTTTTAATGACAGCTTAAAATGTTTGTCATACAGGCATGTGGCAAAAGCAGCGGTTCACTCTTGCAAAATAATCCAAACCTTTCAAAGGTTTTGCTGAATGAATCAAGTAATTATAGCTGTTGCAATGGTTTTTCAAAAGATTGTACTAGGCCTTAAGTCAGGCGACAGAGCCAGGAAGTAAATTAGGAGAAAGAGAGAACATGGCCGACTCAAAGAGGAGGAGACACCGGTGGGAATTTGGGCCGGCGAGTTTAATTCAGAGTTTTTTGATTACACATTTCTGAATCATGTCAACTCTGCTGATTCTGCTGCAGTGCGATGCCAGAGGGCAATCATCTCCCACAACATCGACTCTGATTCAATGGACGCAACGCAGATGAGATGTGGAGACATAAAAATTGTTCAATTTAAATAAATGGCCGTCATCACTTATAGACACCGAATACAAAAGTAAATATTCACGGCGACGATGGAGTTATAACAACCATAAACATAAACAAAAGCAAATAGTCATAACTCTCATACAGAAAATGATTAAGATGCAATAGGGAAACATACTCTCCTAGACTTTGGTAGAGCAGAATAAAGTGCCATGCTTGTATTGTTGAGCTAAAAAATATTTAATTATCGCTGAAGTTTGTCTTGTGCAGATTTGTCTCTTGCTACAAATCTGAATTCAGTATAATTCATTCTCAGCAATCATCCCAGGCGGGTCTGGATTTGCAGCCACGTTCTGCCAGTGGAGCCTTAAATCAGATGTTGTGATGCTGCCCTGCTTCAATGCCAATGATGAATATGTATTTTCCCATCAACACCCTGTGCATGAATTTTTCACGATTTCTAATGAATTGCCTCTCGTTCATTTTCGGTCCAAAGAGCCATTAAATATTTAATTATTTGAGAAAATGTGGCCTGTCAATTACAGTCGAGAGGGGATTTCTGCAGGATACATACTGCATGTATCATATTGTACTATTTTATAATAAAATAATCTGAGATATAATAAACAAATATATTTAACGGCATCCACTCATCTAATTTAAAAGTCCCTGTTATATAACTCATGATGTTCCATCTTTCTCTTGTATATCTGCGTCTTGTATCCTCCTGTTCTACGGTTGATTTACGTTGATGGGGATTTATGATCTGGCTGACTTAATTGTTAATCATGCTGAGTACGCTCACACGGAGAATTACTCCGTCAAAGGGCCATTTGATTAAATGTCAATGTCTTTTAAAATGAACAGAAATTGGAGAAATTCCAACATGGAGATATATGACAGGAGTTCGATATTCAATATGCTCTCATCCGTCGTGCTTCCTCTTTTACTTACAGACATGTGAAGGCCAATATATCAGTCTGACATCAACTGGACTTTTTCCCCACTCAGCTATATAGAACAGTGGGTTAGCCAGGTGTGGTCAGAATTAATTGAAAGGTATAAAATGAGAGTGATTTACATGTTGATGTGTGGGGGGGTTTGACTGAGTTCTTTGACTTACTGAGGTTTCCTTCATTTGGATTTGCACCCAAACACAATTGGGCATCTCTCCTGTGATGTGTTTTCTTTGGCGATGGAGCATGAGGAACATATACTGTCCTTCGTGGGACCGTTCCAGAGATATATGGAGGAGAAGTAGTGAAATGGAGAGGAGGACTTCATGATAGAATGACAGATGGGGAGAAGGGGGACAGGAGGGAACTGAGGTCCAGGCGATGACAAATTTAGGGGATTTGAGGAAAGATGGCTGACAAAAGAAAATCGGTATATCGGTAAAAAAATGTTGTAGTAGGTAGGAAGGTGAAATTGGAAGATGAGGGTAAAGAAAAAAAAAGTGAGTAAAAGTTTAGAGGTTAAGTAACGCATGTAATGTAAAGTTAAAGGAGGTGAGTAACCGTGTGACATCACAAATTTAGTCGGCTCCTTTGAAGCCACAGTTTCTAAATACAAGCCCTGTGCATTGCTCTGAGGATTGAGTGCTTTGACTTTCACAGTATTCACTTACCACCTAGACCTTGTAATAAATAGAAGACACAAGAATCTCACCTTCTATAATAGGGGGCTTTTAATGCTCACATGCATGGCCCGGATCTTTACGACTCTGAAAATTGTGTGTTCTTTATTAGAGGTCAGTGTGAAAGTGATTCAGATGGGCAAGGTGAGATGGCAGGACAGATAAAGGATAACATAAATGGATGATTTTAGTGTGAAGGGTGAACATGTGAAGAGCAAATTAATAGAAAACGTAAAGAGAAGTGGCGATGGGGGGAAAGCAGAAGGGAACTCAAGCATTTATGTACAGAAAATAGACGGGATTGAAATGCGGTTTCTCTCTAATCCCCGGTGTAAGCACATAAGTAGACAAAACACAGAAGTATGCAAAATATGAGGTACTCCACACAAATAACACAACATAGTACGCAGTCAAAAGGCACAGGGTAGATTTAGGATGTGAATAGTGCAGATGTGAGATGGTCGCTGTAACAGATTAGGCGATCACAGAGTCATAAATTCTTACCCTCACTTAGCCTGAGAGACATTGCAGACTACATTTAATCATCTACCACTCTCCCAGGTCCACTTGTACCATGTCACTCAAAAATCTGCATTACTAAACCATAAAGTAACCAACACATCACATACTGAAATCTCTCTGCACCTAGACTTTAATTTAAAATGCATTAGGCCTTGTTTAAAGAGAAGGGACAGACCTGCACATATCGTTGAAGGTGAGCATTAGGAAGGACAGCCTCTTATTAGTGCTGCCTATAAACAACCTGACATTCTTTATGCAGTGAAGCTGGGCACCGTCTCTGTGAGTGTGAAGGGGATAGACCTATGACTGGACCTGATTTCACTCAAACAAAAGACGATATATATATATATATATATATATATCACTTTGACAGAATGTGTCATCGGAGTTGTCAAACCTTGCAAGACAAAAGAAATTTGGACAATCTCGTCTTTTCGTTGAGATGTTCCACGACACCTCCTCTCACTCACCCATGGAACAAGGACAGTTTGCTGCAAGTCTCTGACGTCACATGAAGCAACCGTGTTCAATGTGTTGCTCACAGACACTCCAACATGTAGGCTGGAGGATCTGGGGATCAAACTGTCACTACTGTGTTCAGTGGACACCTTTGTGCCAGCGCTAAGGCACAGTTGTCCTCACACCTTTTGCAGCTTTATAATCTGAACTCAATCCAACCAACACAATTATTTTTTTTGCTCTGGGGTCCATCTCTCTCTCTGAGGAGGTGTCACCCATGTTGTGGTGCATGTGAGTATTTGTATTCAGACCGCACGCACGCACACACGCCTGCTCGCTTTGTGAGAGAGACAGATTTCTCTACCCACCATTTTCCTGCACAGTTAAAAGGGCACTTCAGGGGCTTGGCTGTAGTTCTCTCCTTGAACTTTATCACCAGACAGAGATGGCATTAGGTTCTTATCTCAACAAACAGGATGTGTGTATATGTGTGTGTTTGCCTGTGATGCGCAATGACATTAAGGTTTTTATCTGCACATGGAGGTGGAAGCACAATGATTATGGAGCATTACTGTTAAAGGACTGAAAGGTTGGTCATTTGTGTGTGCTTGTGTGTGGGTGTGTGTGTCTGTCTGTGTGTCTGTGTGAAGAGCCCCAAAGGTTAGCACTATTGACTGCCACCAGTACAGCCACTAATGGGGATGTCAGTAAGTACTTTAGAGATGATACAGATATGTGTGTGTGTGTGTGAGAGCTTCCACCACATTTCTTGCTCCAATGTGCTTATCTGTTGATTTTGTCTCTGGCCTCTCTGCTGTTTCCCTGCAACACATGTGAGCACACGCACGCACGCACGCGCACACAAATACTTTACCTCGCCAACGCACTTTCAATGCACCTGATGCCCTACAAGCATCCTTCAGATCCCTTCTTTTCCACTATATTTCCATTTCTATGAATTTATCTTGACTTTTTAAAATGTATATCTCACACACAAGCACACATAGCTCTTCTAGATCACCTCTCTGTATTATTCTGTTTTTTTTCTTACACTACTTTTGACATGCATGCTTTGCAGTTAGTCAGTTAGGATTATTATGCTTATTTTGTATTTGTGTACATAAAAATAAACATCACATTAATGTTGTGGGGACTGTTGGGTTTCTCGATGCAGTTTAAGCTCTTGAAAACTTTTAGTTCAGTCATCTTTTCGCCAGGGATATATGAAGCACTTTGTAAACCCTGTTTAGACAAGTGCTAAACAAATAAATGCATTATTAATAGTATTATTATTGTTAGTAGTAGTATAAGTAATATTATTATAAGGGTAAGCCAATCAGATGCAGAGAAGTGTGGGTTATACTTTCATTTTAACGTCCCGGGAGCGTTAACTATTGCCTGCTGCCTACCTGTCATTTTGTTCTACCTCAGTAATAGCTCAGAAAGTGGCTTCTTTTAGAATATTCAATTAATGGACTTACAGGAAAGATTCAGCAAACTTCTCTATGTTTTTTTCTTTTGGGACCACAAACAGCCTTGTGATGCTGAGTCAGTGCTGTTAGCCAGACACTAACGTATGTGCACATCCCCAGTCGGAGAGGATCTACAGTCCTTAAGCAGATTTTGATAGTGAAATTTGAATAATGTTGATTTTATTATAAGCCTT
This sequence comes from Platichthys flesus, assembly GCF_949316205.1. Taxonomy (NCBI): domain Eukaryota; kingdom Metazoa; phylum Chordata; class Actinopteri; order Pleuronectiformes; family Pleuronectidae; genus Platichthys; species Platichthys flesus. The sequence goes on from NC_084947.1 coordinate 10,445,208, forward strand.
GCTCACTCAATCATGGAGCAGCAGTTAGTAGTTTTATATGTCACCGTCAATAACGCCAGCAATTTATCCATAGCTGGACTGGAGTGCTTAAAAAAATGACAGCAAAGATTAAAAGTATATCCACTAATCCTGGCAGCCCCACACACCAACTACACACCAACACACACACTCACCTGTACATCTTTTTTAATTCCACAGGTGTGGGTCTCAATACATGCCACAGATCATTATATCAAATGATGACACACACCTATAAATATAACAAATCCATGCATTATTCACAAGGTGAGTAACAGAGGCAAGTGTGTGTGTTTGGAGGGAAACAATTGAATAAATGGGATGAAACAATTTAACACTTTTCCTTCCATCCTCCTATCCCTCCCTCTACTTCAACTGCTTGGAATATGGAGCGCAATTTGGGTTGCTGCATCCTCTGGTAATTTTAGTACTCAAGTCCTTATGGGATTTGTGCTATTGTAGGTGTATTCAATGTGAAATTGGAATTGTCTCACATGAAAGGGGGAGGAAAGAGAAAGAGTGAAACAGTTGAAGCACAGTGAAATCAGAAATGAAAAAGTGCAGGCGGAAAATTTGCGCAGTGAAGAGCAACAAATGGGAGATGATGGAGGATCTGCGACACCCCGGGAAGAGAAACCAATAAAAGCATGGGATTTTTCAATTGAAGCCACGGAGATCCTGTAAGTACAGTCGACAATAAAACAAGAGTCTTTTTCAAAAGCCTCTTACACTGTATGGCTGGATGGCCACAAACAGCATAGTGGCTTTTTAAGAGGAGCATCTGACATCTTCACTCCAGTGGAATTCAATCTCTGTTTGTTTTTAATTCTTGGAAAGAGCTGCTCATATTGTCAACCTACAGATACAGATATCTGAAAAGTCAAAATACAAGGGAATGAGTTGAGCTCCGTGTTCAGAAATGGAAAGATGTGGTCTTGCGATTAAAAACATTTTTATTTGATCAGAGCCTAACCAATAAGAGGACAAATCAGTATTTGAAAGTGTAGACACACACTTTGGCTGTTTGAAGTTTTGTAGTTTGTCCAATCACAATTGTTTCTTCCTCAGATGTTTTCATTATCAATACAATGTTTACAAAGAAACACAGAAAATATTTGCATTCATGCTTACATTTCATTTCTTTGTCAGAAGGATTTGATGACAGGAAACATTTTTAAGGAAAACATTAGTAGTGGCAATTTTCTAATCCCCAATATCTGTATTTGCACCAATCCCAGGAGTTTCATACCCTCCACGGTTCTGGTTATAAAACAAAGCTATTTTCTGTCCTGCAATCCCCTCTCCAGGTGTTGTAGGTTCATATCTCTGAGGACACACACAAACACACAATTTTTTCCAATTTTGAAACGCTCTAACCCATGCAGTCCATCTGCTGTGTATGTGTGTGTGTTCGTTTTGGTATTTAAAGTGTCCACAGTAGTATAGTGCAGCTGTTTGAGTGTGTGTGTTTGTGTGTGCCTGCCTTGTCTTTTCTTCAGTAAGTAAAACTCACCCATACATTTCATTCTACATTGGTTACTTTGCCCGTCACTTGCAATACGAGCGAGCTTGGACTGCACTTTCAAATAACTTGCAGTGCAGTTTCATGTCACCCAACTATTTCAGTATTATTGCCGATCGGGAGGAGGTTTGTAATCATATGTCAAAAGCTGGTGCCACATTTGTTACTTGCCCGGGAGAAGAGTCATAATTCCTGGACAGATGGTACATTCCCTGCTCCCCTTTGGTTCAATTTTTCATCTCACCTTTTATTTTATGTCTTATTTCCCATGTTCACCTCCACTTTACTCCCATTTTCTTTTGTTTTTTCACCCTCCTGTCTCCATCATTTACAGCTGTTTTCTCCTCAGACTCTTTGGCGGCGCAGTGATCACACTAGGTTTTTCTCCTCCTCATGCATTGAGGACGTGTTTCGCTCCCTTTTTCTCTCAGACACACCAACATACACTGTTACAGATGCCTGGCACCTCGCGGAGTGTCACGTTATCTCCTTCTCTCAGGTCTCAGTAATAGGGTCGGACTCAGGGTCAACTAGTCTCTCCACTGCAGGGCTCTGCAGGAAATAGAGGAATAGAATGATTTTATAATTGAGGCGCTGGAAGATGTAATCTGTCTTTAGGGCCGTTTGGGTATTAGCTCAGTGTTGCTTTGATTTGAGGTCACAATGTCCCCCGGCTTTGATATTGCAGGAGGGTTTGGTAACAGAGTTTATGATGCTTTTTCGTGGAGCATCTCTGCATGTTCCCACCAAAGAGTTTCTTAAATGTATGGATGTAATTTCATTTACTGATGGCCTTTTTATGTTTGTGCCAGTATGTGAGGTGTTGCATTAATGTGCTGTCATTAGGTATATAACACAAATGAAGGAGAAAATAGTTTCCTTGATACAGATTTTGAATTGCAAAAGTTTTGAATGGCTCACAGTTCAATGTACGTGTCATGTTGCAGCTGAATCTGTGAGGTCTGCGTTGGTGGTAGCTACTTCATGAGCAATAGCTTGAGCGAGCCAGTGGCAGATAGTGCAGCACATAGCAATGCATACATACTGTATATCTACACCACATCAAGTTACAGATCTCTATATGAAATGTGTAAAAAAAGTTGGGTTCACAATGATATTGTGGCGGGACAATAGTCTGGACAATTAAGGGGAAACGCTTGATTGGGTTTGGTATTGGTTTTCTCCACGTCTATAAAGGTACTTTCATAATTCACTCTTTTTTTATCCTTAGTTGACACCGACATCATCACATCTTTTTTCCCCCTTTGCTGATTCTTCATTTCAGAGAATGTCTTTAAATAGTTCCATCCTTCGGGAATAATGTTCTGCAACTAATGTCTCAGTAATGCAAAAGTGATGCTGTATAATTAAGATACGTTTATTTATACCAAACACATGCACAGACATGCACAACACACTCATGCAATCGTAGGTAAATTTATCCTCTGCATTTAACCCATCTGGTGAAGGACACACAGAGCAGTGAGCAGCCATGTACAGCGCCCATGGAGCAGATGTTGGGGGAGTAAGGTGCCTTGCTCAGGGGCACTAGACAGGGTAGGGAGAATTCTCTTGGATTTTTGGACAGATCTTTTTTTGTTGTTTCTCCGTGGAGTCTAACCAGAGACGAACCAGAGACCTTTTCTGCCCATTGTCCAAGTTTCTGCCACTAGTCCACCGCCTCTCAGAGTGTTACATCAAAATAAGAGAGGCACATGGTATTTTTCCATGAAATATCAAAACAATCTCAACAATAGAACAATATCCAAAGGTCTATTAATTCTGATTTGATGAAGATTAGAATAATGAAATATTGAGTAATTAGCTCAATTTCATGGCTGAGAGCATCCCCTTGCAGAGTTGCTAAGACCTGGTTTTGTAACATTGTAGCACAGTCTCTTTAAGAAACTCTTTTTAAACTAAACCGAGGAAAAAATAATCCTGTCATTAAAGTGGTTTATGGCGAGCTGCAGGCAGGTCGGAGTTACCTGTAAAACATAAGTGTGCAGTGGGGTCAGCTCCTCCGGTTGACAACTTTAGCATATGCTTCAACCCCCAGAGGCCAGATCAGATGTGTAATTGAGGCACATAACATCTGCTGCGCTTCACCATATACAGCTGGTTATTTCCTTCATTGCTCACTCATTCAAACACCAGCCCTTCACGCCGTGACACTTACATGACCTATCTCCCTCCTCCCAGAGGTACAAGCTTAATCTTGTCTTGTGAGGTTCCTATACGCCCACACTGCTTGCACTTATTCTTCCTATGGAAGAATATGACTCAGAGTGAACCCATATGCAAAAATCGTATGCTCCGAGGCTCCAACCTGGATGTTCCCTGGCTGTATTTCAACAAACCCTTAGCATAATTGCTGTGAAATGAACCCTGTATTAGCAGAGATTAGCAGGAATGAACTGCACTGTTAAATAGCAGCGGAACAGCATGATAGACTTTGACCGGGCGAGGCTGACAGCGGCAAACCTCCTCACACTGTAACACATCATCACTGTGACACATTATCCTTTTACAGTGAGAAAGTGAATTTTATAAATGACAAAAATACACATATAAATGGTGAGGAACAAGGATCACACTTGCTGTGTGCACTGCTCGTTTTTTAGCTTTTTCCCAGTGCTGTTAAGTTACAGCTTTGCTCTTCTGTCGATGTTCAGTGCAGAATCGTTATTGACTCAAAGACTCATCATTCTTCTGTTGTTGTTATAAGTTTTGTCATTGAAACATTATTTCGCAGCAAAGATCAAGTTGGCTTTGTTGTTTTGTTTGTGTATTTCTGTCTTTCGCTTGTTGTCCATTACTCCATTCCTGAGACTAAGGACACTTTCACACCAACTTATTTGGTTGGCAGCTTCAAACATTTCAGTTTAGTCTGAACCAAATATAACAGATGGTAAAGTTGCCTTGGACCACGGCCCGGAGAGACAGATTTCATCAAGTTGCGAACGTTTGCAGTCGAAAAAAAACACAAATGTTTGCGCTTTTGGACCAATGGTAGGAAGTTCATTACAACGGCCACTAAGGTCAAATGAAATGAACCGCTTTATTAATTATATCCATTGAAAAGGAAAGACAGCTACTAGTGGAGTTGACAACACATACATGTCAAACGCTCGCCCATTCACAAAACAATAAATGTGAGTTTATCTGCAGACACAGGCCACATTGGTGGTTACAACCGGACATGCGATACATTACAATGTAAAACCTAAACTAACTGGATCATATTTAAACAATGTTAAAAAAACTTGAAATCTCAGTTTTTAAAATGCCACAATAAATTACAGTGAAAGTCATGGTGTTTGTATATGTGGAGTATAACATAGGTCTATAGTGAAGACAGAGTGTGTATGGTGTTGTTTCCTCTTTTCATATGCTGCACGTGTGCGCTTTTTTGCATGATTGACACACCTTTATCTGGTGTCCTGAACAGTTGACCTGTGGTGCATTCTTCATATAGTGCAGGCAGGGAGAGGAGTGGGAGGATGGGAGGACAGACAGCGTACAGATCACGGGAGGTCGAGGAATCATTTTATATTGGTTGGAAGCTTAGTCGACCTGAAGAAGCCGAGGTGGCTTACAGAAACACTTCAGCAGCCCGGACGGCACACCTGAACACACACTCGTTCTTCCTCTTTATCACAGACACACAAGTTTTATTCTCCTCCTGCGTCCGTCCATCTATCTCCATCTGCTTTGCTCTCACGCTCTCAGGCAGACATTTGCTCGGCCCACCTCTCAGTCCTCTCATCTGACCTTGCTATAGGTAAATTCAGTTGGGATGAGTTCTGACTTTTTAGGGCACGGGTTAATCTTATAAATCACCCGTGTTCTGCTCTCTTCTGGCCTGTTTTGACCTGCACTGATATGACCCCCATCAGTCGAGCCACTGAGCTAATGCCGCACGTTTTTGTTGTTGCCGCCGTTGTTGTCAAGATGTTTTACAGAGGCCAATAAAAGCCTGTAATGTAAATATGATTGCCTGGTCTATTGGCTCATATTCTACTTTTAAACGTATATTGATATTGCATCAAGACGAGTAAACAGCTCTTCTTGAAATTATTTTCTTGTGCTTCCATGTGTAAAATATCTCCAGAAAAGTCTTTTAGCTATTTTACTATTATAGCCCCAGTGGCTTTTTGTGAAGTAGGTGTGCAGTATATGAATCATTGACAGGTGAAAGTGTGTCATGATAGTGGGTGATAAATTCATTGCACTTCATGAGGAAGTATTTCCTAATGTTTTATTGGCTGTTTGAGTACCATTAACGGGACCTGTGCCAACTAAATTGTTATGTGAACATATAGATGTGTTACTTTTTTGTAGTATGACTTATTTGCATCCCCCTTTTTTTTCTAAAACTGGAAACAACCTTTGCTTGAAAAGGCCTCAGTACAGCACATACCTATAGCAAGGCCCCTGTCCATTTGTCTAGAGTTACAAGTATATCTTTTATGATTGGTCCATGTCCTTTTTGTAGTTTTTGGGTTATTCTGCCGACAAACCAATCAACAAACCAACAAATGGATCTGGGTGACAACACAACCTCCTCTGCTGAAGTCAAAGGCTTTTAAAACAGAAAAAAAAAGCAAGTTACCTTTCAGTGAATTATTTGAAGCCAGCCAGGGATTAACTGACCATAAATTGTTGAAGGTTTAACCTTGAATCGTTTATTCACCCGACCCAGTCAGGGATGTTTACTGTAAAGGCATTTGTAGTGACATAAATGCCTTTTGTCCTGTCTATGAAGTCTGACTTTATTTAATGTACTCTCTCGTTCTATTAATGCTCAGATTTGAATCTGATTACAAACAATGGCATGTGTAAGCATAATGCAGATTGTGAGCTTGTGCACTTAATCTTGACATGAACATGATTGTGGCATTAACCAGTCCTTCTGTAGCTTGATGGGTAGATGGAAATTTAATATGACGTGTGGACATGAATACAGGAAAAAAGCCCTTCCCCCTTTTAGTACTGAATAAAGCTGATAGTAAATCAAATAAAGAACATGCACAGACATACACACAGTCCCACAAAAATACACAAAGCTGTTTACCTTAGACCTATCAAGACTGCTTATTCTATTTGTTCCAGCCATTGATCTTTTCATATCTAAATGTCAGGTTGCATTTCCTCATATTTGCTGGGACTGGTGGTGGTGAATGTGTGCAATTTTGTGTTCATGCTTGCCTGTGTGTGTGTGTGTGTGTGTGTGTGTGTGTGTGTGTGTGTGTGTGTGTGTGTGTGTGTGTGTGTGTGTGTGTGTGTGTGTGTGTGTGTGTGTGTGTGTGTGTGTGTGTGTGTGTGTGTGTGTGTGTCAGCCTATACAATCCCTTTCTGGGCATGGCAGTGCTTGCATCTGCGGTTTGATCAATAAACTGAAAGGCCGATGTGTGCTCTCATACCCTCACGTCTTTGGCTTTTGTGTACACACACACACACACACACACACACACACACACACACACACACACTGAGCTGAAAGATGATACATGTGTTGTGCGTTGGCCCTGTTACCCTTTGCCATCACAACACATACTATCAAAGACCTTTGCTGTCCAAGCATTATATTGTATGTCAGACTGAAAGAGAAAGAGAGGAGACAGGGAGGGCAATAGAGGGAAAGAGAGAAAGAGAGAAAACATATAGTGACTGAAAGATGTCTGCTGAGAGGACAAAAAAAGTGAACGACTCTGCCGTTTCTCCCCCCCCGTATTCATCAGAACATGAGTGATTGATCAATAACACCGATGGTGTGTGTGGTGGGTGGGTGAGCAGGCCAAGACCTTGTCAAGATGAGGTCTGGTGGCTTTTGTTGAGTGCGACAGCTCTCGGTCGGCGTGGCGTGCGTGTGCATGTGTGCACGTGCTGGCGAGAGAGACACGCAGGGAGCTACCTCGTCAAATGGGGTTTGCGGAGACTCTTCTCGAGCAATCACTGAAAAGAGAAGAGAAAAAAACGTACGCTCGTTAATGAACACAGACACACGACGGCAATCTGCATTATTCAATATCTTGCTCGCTTTCTTCCCCCAGCAGAATACAAGTGCCACCTTTATAGGCTTTGAAGACCACTGGTGTATGACCGCGGCAGGAGCGGACTAATTAAACAGACAGTAATGGAGGTGATTTAGGGTTATTAGTTTTGGAAGCAATCACAGAGGCCTTTGACACCCCTTTGCCTCATGTCTTGGTATGGTCCCGTGCATCTAAGACTTCATTACATCAACCTCTGTTTCCTTAGGAGCTACTATCTCCTTTTATAATGTTATGCTGTTTAGAAATGTCACAGTTTTTTGAGCTCTTTTTGATTTTAAATGTGATGCTTTCACTGTAAAAATATATTAATATTATAATTACACTTTTTCCAAAAATGTTTCCCTTTGTTCCTGCTGCTCTGCCACATCGAGCCTCAGAGCTGAAGAAGGTCAACCAGACACCTTCATACCTGAAAATGAAAGCTTCCTCTACTATTGCCTGAGGCATCATGCGTTTGGGTTGTCCATCCGTCCGTCCGCCTTGTTGACATCCCAGGCAGAATGAATTGATTGGATTTTCTTGGTCAAACGTCACTGTGACCTTACAAAACATGACTTTTCTGCGTCTTGGGAACACCTCCGAGGAATCCTTCCAAATATGGAGCAAACATTCACTGAGATTCATGGAGGTTTATGCCACTGTGATTTTGAACAACATAACATATTGTGTTATGCGTATAAACTACACTGGTTGACGGAGGCATACAACCACAGGGCAGTAATTCTCGTTCCTTATTTATTTTGCCGGGTTATGTGACATTTTCACACCTGCTACAAAATGTTCACAAATATACTAATTGAAACTAAATAATAACCAAATATGTGGCACTCAAGATCACCGTATACATTTGTCTATTTTTTCCAAAGAACTAAACTCTTTGTGAGCACACTTAGTCATTTTTAATGGATTTATTAATCATATGCTTCTTTCAACCAACACAGTCTCTGCATACTTTCATCAAAATGTATGACATTGCTCCGCTGTTAGTGCATTCCTTTTATGCATGAGTGGCCTCACTACACTATAATAGATTTATCGCTTACTTGAGTTTCCATCCACCATCATGGCGCTGAGTGACACTCTGAGAGCAAAGTAGTCTTCCCAAGCAATAACCCACAGATAGGACACACAGCCGTCTTATTTTTAACATTGGTATTCTGGGCTGTGTGTATTTGCTTTGTGTTAGCTGATGGTCTTTGTGTGTCCATGAGCTCACAAATCATACTGAAACTGTTATTTTCCATTTTCCACTGCTTGAGTCACAGCTGTCACAGACCAGATGTGTAGGTGCATGCGTGTCGAGCGAGTTTATGTTTATATGATAAGCAGCTATCATGTAATCTATTTTTACAAGATGCTATGTGGGTGCATGTGGTGCAACACAAGCCTTTGTGTGCTAAGTGTGCATGCCAGAGGAGTTCCCGTTTATGCATGGGTGCGTGTCTTTGTGTGTGTATGCTTGTTTTCACGCCATCGGTCAGAGCTTAGTGCTCCTCTGCCAAGTATTTAAATCCATACAGCAAAGCAGTGTTGTAATGCACTGCCCTCTGCTTGACATTGGTTCTTTCCAACATACAATGCAGATATGCACACAAAAACACACACACACACACATTGACATCAAGCCACACAACACACAATCAAGCATGCATGAGACGTACCAGGGGGAGTAGTGTGAGTGAGGCGAGTGACATTAAGCCTAAATGGCAGTGGTGACATGCAGCAGTTATGATGAATCAGGGAGAAAATGCCTCAGTTAGCATGCACTAAATGCTCGGTTCATAAACAGGGAGGGGGAGGCTGAATGGGGGAGACGGGCTGAACGTAAATGAAGTGAGAGGACGAGTGAGGAAACTCCTGCGCTTGTTTTGAACGGTGGTAATGTTTTAATGTGTTTTGTAACAGATTTCTGAGACATGCAAATTAGACACAGTGAGAGGAGTCTGTGATTAGGCAGGCGAGAGCGGGGGAATGGAAGAGGAAGGTGCAGAGAGGTTACGTAGCTCACTAATTGATGAAAGGGAGTGCTTCAGTGGGATTGAGGCGCAGGAGCGGAGAAGAACAGAAATCTCTGCAACCGTTTTGGCAGGCAGGGAAGAGAAAGAGAAGTCCAGGTGTTCAGGATACTGTACCTGCCGATAGATGATTGGAAATCTTGTGCATTATAGATTTATAATTCGTATTTAACAAATTACAACTTTGATTTGGTCTTCTGAATTCTAACAGAAAACTCCACGCAGCATATTTGAAGGATTGTCTAAATAACAGAATTGGTAGTTTTCTTGCTGAGGGTTAAGGGCAGAGAAGTCCGTACCTTGGAAACCTTATGAGAATAAATCGTATTTGTGAATATGGGCTTTACAGATAAAATGTAATTGATTCGATCATTTTAATTCTAAAGCAGGAGTATACTTGTGTCCTATCTGTCCTTACTTTCAATCTTTTCAATGTCAAAAATAAATGAAGAAATCAACAGCACGAGAGACAAACTGTGAAACCAGAGACAGAGTTGTGCTCATTGTATGAAGTCTTATAACAAATATCATCCTATTTTATGAAATCCGCCCTCTTGACTTGATGCTTTTCAGCAGCACAAAAGCTTTACAGACAAGGAGGAGAAAAGAAAGGATCGATACTTCATCTGAAGGGAATTCAATAATGAAAACACATTTGTTAAAATGAAAATGTTGTATTACAGCTAACACAACCATATATATTAAGTGTCCTTTTTCATCAGCATCTTCTTTCTTTTGGTCTCTGCCGTCCCCCATCGCCCATGCCCACTTTCTCCACTCTATTACTTTACTGTCTCTCTGTATATTTGTCGTTGTCTTACAGCGTTCAGGTGGAAGAAAAGATTTGAGATGATAACAGTAATCCTGCTCCTCCACCTCAAGACACAGACACATTGACCCCCCCATGCATCCAGACACAGAAACGCCAATTAATTACCGTAATCAAGAAGGATGCTGGGATGAGGGTTGATAGCAGGGTCTTTTTTTGTAAGTGTGCCAGAGGAGGCACGACCACAGCTTTGCAAATAGAAGCACTTTTCTCTGAGAAGATGACGTACCAGCGCCCGGACATGCTTCTGTTTTTAGATGTTTGTCTGTGTAATGTATGTATGGGTGCTTTAAGTGTTGAATCGCAGCTTGAGCCCGCACGTTTAAGCGTGAAGCCTGGATATGCCTAGTTTGGAGGGTGGGCTGTAGGCTACTTGCTTGATTTAATCACAAATAGTGCGTGAAATTAAATTACACAACTAATTTTCAATTTGGAGCCCTTTATTCAATAGCAACACCCACTTTCCCCCCTTAAGCTTCCCGCATAGTGTACTGAGGCAATGTCTGCTTTTGCATTAATATAGTTTACCCTCTCATATGCAGGGACACAAACAGCCATATACATGAGTATGCTATAAAGGCATATTGAATAAAAGACAAGCAAAATATAGGAATTGCTCTTGTCTCCTTGTGCAATTTGAAAACATGATGTTTGTGTGTGATTGTATTGGTGTGAGTGTGTGTGTAGTATTGTTAAATCTGCCCTACTGTTGTCAAGTCAGGTCTTGGTGTGAGCCCCAGGCTTTGACTCTCTTGTAAGCCAACATCACCCAGTTGCCAGAATCAATGATTTTTCCTCTTTGTTGGACTCCTCCAGGAGTGACAGGTAGCCGAAGACGATTACAGGATCACAAGCGTGTTTGGCCGTCCTGTGGCCACTCAATAAAGCGCATGCCAGACTGGGGCTCGCAGTGGCACGATGTTGCAGATCAGTCTTAGTTTCAGTGTGTGCTCCCAGACTTTGAGCAAAGGCTTACTCATATTGACACCGAGTGATTGGATTTGTTCCGGACCACAGAGCCATTGTCCGTATGATCTTCTGGCTTCAAAGGAAGTGAGAACTGGGCAGAGATGAAGCTTTTGTGGAGAGGTCAGAATCATCTCTGTGGAGGCACGAAGGAACGGTGCCCAGGTGACTCCTGCCCACCTGCAGTGTTGGCACAGAGTTCATGACAGCTTTTTTATTTTATTTTGTACATGGAGACAAACACGCACATGCAGCCACGCAAAGAAGGCTGTTTGTGGTGTTTGCTCTTGTGTGTCTGTTTGTGAGTTTGTGTGAGTGACCGAGCTTGAGAGAGTGAGCGTATTGAACACTTCCAGCCCCTCCGGAGTCATCTCTAGTGTTAGGTGTCTGCCCTTTCGCTAATTAGCTTGAAACATCTGTCCAGACGGCTGCCGGAGGGTGGTCATAATGGGAGAAGTGGAAACGCTCACATCCGGCAGCACTTCAATACAAATAAACATGCATCGACATTTATATATTGACCATTTTGAAATTCTCCTGCATACACACAAACACACACACACTCAGACATAGTTTTATATTTGCATGTTTAAAAATGACATTATTTACCAATAATCCTATGTGAATATGTACTAATCTCCTAATTAGCACCAAGGGAAGGGAACATGGGGATGGAGAGTAACAGCTTTGCAAACCTCTGTCCTCTCTCCCTCCTCCATTGCTCCAAATTGCTGTTTTTTGCAGTGCTCCAGTAGACAGTGACAGAAATAACACGAGAGATAAAAAAAAGATGAAGAACCCACAGTATGCTCGTGATTTAAACCGTATATTTTCCAGCTGCGCTCCTGAAAAAAGGCAAAGTGTTAAGAAAAGAAGAAGCAGAGACGCGGACGGACATGAGAAATTAAGTCAAATAGTGTATTTTGCGCCCTCTTTCCTGCCGTGCATTCCTTCTCTGTGTAGCAGCCATGTTTCCTGCAGAGGCTGTATTTTATGGAAGCCGTCAGAGTTAAAATGACGAAGTTTTATGGAGACTCTGTGGCAGATTAAACCACTATTAGCCATGCTCCATCACTCTCTCCAGCTGTTGCCTTTTGTTTACGGCTAAAAAGTGTTTTATGACACGTGGTGCCATAGTCACCTCGACAATTATAGCTAATGATATACGAGTGGCACTGTATTTTTACACCGGCAGTAGAGGGGGAGAGGGCGGCGGCAGGCACAGAGCGAGAAGTGAGCGAGTACAGGAGAGCAGAAATTACGGGATGAGAAGTGCGGCAGTGCCGGCGATAAGAAAGGAGAACTGCAGATGGGTGGAATCGGGAGGGAGAAGGAGGTCGAAACAAGTTCTGACAGGAGAAAATCCAAAAGCAAAGCTAAAAACAACCTTATTGCTCTTATCGCAAGTAAATTACACAGATTGAGTGATGTGTCTTACCATTATTTTGTCAAATGTGTGTAATGAATAGAGATGATTGAAAAGAAGATAAAGAGTGTGGGTGATAAATTACAGTGGTTCTTGGTTCAACCACACGTATTTACTGCTGCACATACATTTTTCTAAGTGGCACCATCACTGATTAGGTGAGGTGCACATGTATCATTCCTTGTTTACTGTTAGCTCTATAGCTATCAGCCACACCATTGAAATAATGTTTGTCGTATAAGCACATTGTGCACTTCAAAAAAACTTAGAAGTTAAAGATTTTCAGCAAATTGTATATATAGTCTTATTATTAAGTTTATTTAAGAAAAGACAGGGGATCAACTTGGCTCCATCAGATTTTGGCTGAGGCCGGTGCCCCCTCAGGCCCTTCTCCTGGATACACCCATGATAAAATCTCTTCCCCAAGACATAGCTGTTGTCATAACATCATTTCATTTATTCATGTTGTGAACTGGAAAACAAGGAGAAACAGGAAAAACACTGGGGGGGGGGGGTAGAAGGAGATGAAAGTAACATGGGTAAATATATCTCAACATCCTGCTGGTCACAGACAGTGATTGAGAAGGGATGTCCGACACTGACAGAGTTCAGTGATAACAGGAGAAACAGCCACTTGAATCATCAGCTAGAGAGAGAGAGGTAGAAAGAATCACCTGCTGCTGTTTATAGGGACATTATAACGTTAGCTTACTGACAGATGTTGTGCAGATGTACAGTGGGTGTGTCTGGAGCGCCAAATGTCGTTGCCCTGTGTGTGTGTGTGTGTGTGTGTGTGTGCGTGTGCGTGTGTGTGCGCGTGCGCGTGCGTGTGCACGCACAGTTGCTCTTTGTTAAACGTTGCAGCAACGTTTAACAATGGTTTAGCTACTAGTAAAGAATTGACACGTATAAATATTAAAGTTGGGTAGTTAACAATTCATGCAAAAGGTTTTCTTTTTCCGAGTCTGTGTGAGATAAGGAGACCAAACACAACACACCCAACGCAAGGCATCTTCGCTTGTTTCAGGCAAGCACAGTTGTCATTGGCCGTCCATCGCTTTTGCTTTTTCTTGTGAATGCAACCACCTGAGCCCCCATGGGTGTTGGTGTGCTGCTGTCTTAAGGCCTTAGGTAGCAATTGCACACTTGACCAACAAACACCTGGTCTAAAGTCAGTGGGAACAGTGTTATGTAGGGATGCACCGATATGGAAATTCTTGGCCGATACCGATACCGATATTTAAAATAACAATCTGGCCGATAGCCGATACCGATACCGATATTTGTTTATTTTCTTTTTGTTGTTATTCATTCACCCTTTTGTGTCAGAAAAATAATTAAATCATTATTTAAAAAGCACTATTTAAAAAAGGTTCAGCCCTTCATCACTCTTATCTTTTAATGAGCACAAATTTAATCAGATTTATGAAACAATCTTTGATTTAACTAAACTTTATTTAACAGAGACATATTATGCCCATTTTACCGCAAGTTGAAATGGTTCCTTGGGATCTTAATGAAATGACTGTAACATATTTTGGTCAAAATACCACAAGGATAATTTAAAACAGCACGTTTTTACCCTGTCTAAAATCTCATTGATTTATGGAAGCAGTATTGCCCGTTTATTAGATGTGTTACGCCTTCTGTGTGTATGCCGTATGTTGTCAATTCCCTTGTTACCTGTGCATGAGACAGATGAATAGAGCTGATAGAATATCGGCCGCTACCGATGTACGACCGATAAATCGGTGCACCCCTAGTGTTATGGCTTACATGCACAATGGCTTACATGCACAATTCAATTCCTCAGAAGCCTTCTTTCTTACTGCCTAACAAATCCGCTCCTATATGATATCAGTCCACCAAATTGCAAGGGCACCTGGTTGTTAAGGGAGAGGTGTTCTGATTAGTATATTGCATGTTTATGTGCCCTAAACACCCAATTGATCGAAACACAAAACACAATGTAGCGCAGCACGCTTATTTTTTCTCGAGTTACAGTCAATTGGATTTGGACAAACCCTCAATACACTTGTGCTTCAGATCATTAAAATAGAGCCTAAAGGAAGGGACAGAGAGAGAGAGAGAGAGAGAGAGAGAGAGAAAATTCTACTCACAGGTTTGTCTATTGAGACCAAAGTTGTAACGCTGACATTTAAGCGTGAGTTTATGTGGGAGTTTTTGCAGTTGTTTTGTCACAGACAAGCAAGTTTAGCCATTTCTGCGGTGTTTGAAGAGAGATTTGGCAGATTACTTGAGCACCTTTGATACAAGCTACACACTGAGTTTCTGCTTTGCACATTTCCATAATGTTCTCTCAAAAATATTCACACTTCAGACACAAAGAATCGCATTATCCAAGACGGAAAATATGTTTTAAAGGGATTTATTTTTCTTTAAAAACAACAACAACAACAAAAAACTTCTTGTCTTGCAACTTCTTCCTCATCTGTCACCCTGTCATATATTTAAAGCTGATTTCTCCCACACCAAGGATATTCCTATAACTGATAAGGATTTTAACTCTAAACATGACGCTGTGTTTTTGTGTGTGTTGCAGGTGGTGGAGACCAACCTGGTGGCTTTCGATTGTCACTGGATCCTGATAAATGAGGTGAGTGCCATGACAATGATTTATGGATCCTGTACTGGGTGTTCCATCAGTTCACCTTATTGTTTCAATCATCCTGGGAATATTTATGGTTTTAGATCCGGAACCCCTCTAATCTCTTCACTGTCCTGGATGTTTGAAGGGGAAGGGGGAGCTTAAAAAGTTGTCGACTCTGTATTTTTTCAATCCATCCGATAACACACAACTTGAAGGGCAATTTAGTTTACTTTATAGAGCACATGCTGCTGTGGGCCACAAGAAAAGAAGAAAATACATTACAGTAAAGTTCCTACATATTTTATGCACACCGCTTAAGCCAATTTACACACACTAAGCAATTTCAGACATGACAAAGGTGACCTTTAAAGAACATCTCTGATTGAGCATAAACACAGATTAGCCACAACATTAAAAGTGGTAGCAGATGCTGTGGCAGATTGGTGTATATCTGTGGTGTGTGGTGACAGAGCAATGTGAACTTGTTTTGTAGTTTCCTCATTTTAATGCATCATCATTAGGCAAAAATAAACCAATCAGTTGGTTCATTAAATATTAGGATTCCCCAGTCTACTCCACAGACTGCACAGTTTTTGTCCGATGAAACACTTCTCATTTCCGTTCAGCAATCACTGATTATTGCTCCTTAGAGAAACATAATTAAACCTTAACATTGTTTCCTGTAATTTCATATTGATTTTAAATAGGAGCACAACTTTGATCTTGCCTCACGAGAAGTCCCCTTCTAAAAACCACTTGCATCAGCTTCATTCGTGTGTGTTTTTGTGTGTGAGTGTGTATGTTTGGAAGCGTGTGTACACTGATAGCTAATGCACTGTGTCTTGGTGGCCTTGGGCTTTGCAGTGAGCTGGAAGGACCTAGCAGGGAGTCCGAGCTCCCACACACTCACGCACCAACATGAGCTGGTGCTCAAACCCAACCGTGTGCACAAGATCACGTACTGAAGGATCAGCAAAACATTATTTACAATAGGGAAAATGGAAAAACTTGTTTGGTACAAAACAAGAAATAGTTTTCTCTCTCTCTCTCTCTCTCTTTCCCTCTCTCTCTGTTTGATTTTAAGTCATAACCTTTTACTATCATAATGCTGATAAATGCCACAAGGTTCAGCAGTCCCATTGCTTGCCGCAGTTCTACAAAAGTAGGTCTGTTTGTAACAAATATAAGCATGCATCAGTAGTCTGCGGTGACTTCTAGGCAAGCACAGCCGAGGAGCCAACCAGCACCAACCACCATCTCATTGTGATATTCAGCTGATTACCACACTGACAAGAGAAATGGAGCAGACATAAACAAACATGACAGTAGTATTAGTAGTAGCAAATCTCTATTAAATGCAGGACCTGTTCTAGCTAATGATTTCATGTTGTCTGTCTCGATCTCGCTCTTCCATCTTGCTGCAATGTACTTGGACATAATCACCTTTCTGCACTCTGACCTTTCTGCAACGTCAAACCAACTCTTAAAATATACACTATCTAAGATGCCCCTTCTATTTTCGAGATACTAATCATTAACTGATAATGACCCAGATTTATGTTTTGTAGCCTCAGGATGAGGCCTGCAGGTATTCCACAGGGAACCCAACATCTTGATTAACAGATAGAAAAACATATGAATATGTTAATTAGAAAGCAGAACACAATTAAAGTGCTTGAGTTTTATTTGTTACATTGTTTCATTACAAGGTGGTGCAATTAAAATCTTTTCGAAATGAAAAGCGGATGCACAGACATCTTTACTCCTCGTCTGTTTGCCAAGGAGATTATTAAGACAACTCATGCAGAAATGAAACAAGCATCATTTTGGATGTTTACTTTCTATTTTACATGCAGCTGTGCATGACTTTGCTAATGCACACAAATTTTCTGACAAGATCCCAGCTTTTACCCTCACTTATCAAAAGTGCTGCTCCCTTTAAAATCTCAAGATTTCATCAAATTGACCAAGGCAATATCCTGTTGCAACAACAGATGAGTCAGTAAACAACCAGAGGAGAGGCCAATAGATCAGATCCTCCATGGGTCAGAGACCCTCTCTGAGATCAGGTGTAAGGAGAGAAGTAGCTTTCTGTTTTTAGCTTTAATGGTCAAGTCGTGCTTACCTGGCTCGTGCTGACGGAACAGCACTGTATGTATGACAACCATTAATGCTACAAGGAGAACCGATCACCTTCCGACAACCCCTCAGTTTTGTTTTTCTCAAATGCCAATACTCTCGGGTAGTGAGGGAAAAGAGTGAGCCTTCCACCTGCACATTAATGAAAATGGCAGCTTTTCTACCTTGTATCAGAGGGAGAAACGAGGATAGACCTGTTGAAAACAGCCATTCTGTATTTGTCCCTGACTTCATACAGAAGCTGTCATGCCACTCCTTTGCTGATTGAAATGGATGTGTTTACAATTGACACTCCACTCAATAGCAGAAATGTTCTCCTCCTGACAGGCTGTCTTTATACACTTTGTTTGGCAGATGGCTTTGTCAGGCGGCCTACTGAGCAGTCCGTCGTTACCCGAGTGCCTGGTAGGCTAAAGTCACATCTAGCTGTCTAATAGACTCCCTTCATATTCATTGCATCCTATCAGGCATCTGATGTTGTCTACCACTCTCCGGGCCCTCTGACAGCGGCCTGCTCTTTGCTGAGCTTCCTGAGAGGTTTAAGATGTCATTCTGCAGCGTGCGAGTATGTCTAGCAGCATGTAGCCTGTAACACATTGTACCTGCTGCCTTTGAGGAATCAATGACGAAATGCTGTCTGGCAGCCCAATGCTCGCTCGGTTGGTAATGTCTAAGCAATGGTGGATTATCACTGAAGTAGTGTTATTATAATTATAGATTTAAAACTAAAAGTGTCTGGTACGTTTCTTGCCAGGTCACAGGTATGAATTACACAGTTTTTAAGCTTTGTACAGAGGGTAAGAGTGGAAGCTGGTGTTAATGTAAAAAATCTTGTTAGTGTTATTACTCCAGTTCAATTACAATACATGCTTACACCTGACACATGTGGAATTACAGCCCCTTCATGCTGAACAGTTGACAGCAATGTTAAAATATAGCAAGAATCTGTGAATATGATAGAATGAGATTGGGCCATTAGACTAAATGGGAAGGCTAAACCCTTTCATCTTATGCTTTCTGTACACAGGGTTAGGGTTAGGGTTAGGGTTAGGGTTACCAGCCGCTCTCATGCAGGGTTTTGGATCATTTTAAGAGAAAAGATATTTGGAAAAACAAATGTGGCCCATCTAAGCTTATTGGTAATGATGAGGAGAAAGGGAAAGAGAGATGAAGGCCAAGAGATAAGTGGTGGAGTAAAAAGAGCTTATAGGAGAGGGCACTCCCTCTCTCTTGTACTTTACTGTACTAAAAATCACAAACACCTTCGAAAAATCTAAACTAAAGCTTTACAAATAGTTGTAAAACGATAAGAAGTCCTAGTTCTGCTTATCAGGATTGAAGTTTAGTCACACGTTGTTCTAATGCGAACAGAATATTATCACCATGTATGGAAAGTCCTCTGCTGGAGTGTTTAAAATGGATGAGTGGCTGTAATGTTTTGTCATTTGTGAAGTCTTCTAGTACTGGTTATGTAGAGAATGAATATTCCTATGTGGGAATATGCTTTCTCTCCCTGTGGCTTATTATGGATGATGGGGTACTGTATGGTTGTCATAACTCTGCTTTATCTACAGCCAGCAGTCAGACAGCCCCACTGAGGGGGAGTTCACAGTTATAATTGATCATCCTTCCTCTGCCTATCTCCTACGTTCTGCTTGGGATGAGGGAGGATGCCGATGAGGAAGAGAAATAATAAGGAGCAGTCATGGCTACTCATTTTCTTTTAAGTTTGGAGGAACTCCACTGTTGACCTCAGTCGTTCTGATTCTCTCAAGAATCTTTCACCCTCCATTATGCTATCTGTCTTCATCTTCCCTGTTGCCATTTTCACTCTTTTTGTCATCATTTTTTTTCCACTTAATTTATTCCTGTCTTTGTTCCCCCAAAGGGGTGGATGTGCATGGTAATTAGATAATACAAGATTAGGCCTTTCGGTCATTTTGGCTCTTAACTGCATAATATCCTATAAAAGCTGTGCAGCATGGGTATTTTAATGCTTTGACAACCCTGTCTCCTAAAAAGGCTGTTTCTATACAACTTAACCACATCATCAAACATTGTTTTTGTGTGAAACGGGAAAATGTGTATATTTTACATAAAAATATCAAATCATACTATATAGTATTGATTAATCCTCAAAATAGCACTATTACACTGTTTTATGGTTATGCATATACAGAAATTGGTGAACCTAATGGAAATATTTTTGATGTCAAAGACTTCGGACACAACATCTTTCTTTACTTTGAATCCAACCTTTATTTTTCCTTAAACTGAACTGAGGTGTTTTTGTTGTCTAAAGTACAATACAGAGCCTGGATGTAGATCCCTGTGGGCCCTGTTTCCATGTTCTATCGACCAGGTATATATGTTATTTAACGACTTAAGGACATTCTACAAATCTTTGGGTAAAGCCTTTCCAAATCTGCAAACTACAAAAAGGTTTCACTGGCAATGAGAGACATTGTTCTTGGAAACATTGAAGATTGGACATAATCTCAGACTGAAATCATAGTTAAGGTAGAGAACATGCCTACTTACAGCTGCAGAAGTGCTCGCAGAGAATGACGGAGATAAGTGTTGTGTACGCTGTGCACAGCTGGAAGTTGCCCAGTATGACTACAGCCATAAAAGACTGCTGTTGCTGCCAAGCGGGTCCCCTGGAGTTAATGGTATTTTAAGCCTTGTTCATGGCAAATGTGATAGGTCTCTTGGTCCAGATTTGTTTCTTCTTGAATCAGAAATTTTTTGATCTGTTTTGTTTTCCAGCTAATTCAAAAGGTTGTTTACAGCAATAATGGAGCTTTATTTTAGTTATTTTCCACTGACCATCATTTCAATCACCCTCTCATTGAAGCCTCTTCACTGCTTGTGATGATGAGCGCTTTTCATTTTCACTTTAATATTTCAAGTGTCTTTAATAAGTGTTCCAAAAATGGGGTGAATGAAAGGGGGAGAAAAAAATTAGGCGCTGTTGAGAAAAATTGCCAGAGGTGACAAGGAAAGAACGAGAGGGCAAATGTAATGAGACAGGCTTTGGTTTGTATTTGTTTTGTTTTTCAAAACGTTGAACTTTTGAATGAGAGCAAAACAGAGGGATTTGCTGTTCTCATAGGCAGTGGGGTTAAATGGGAATGAACTGAGGGGTTGAGCAGAGGAGCAGAAAGGGTCAAACAACAAATGAAAAAAAATCCCCCCACTCTAAACAGATAAGAGAGACGGGGGGATTTTGTGTCTCTAGGGGAGAGCGAGGAAGAAAGGGATGGGTTGAAAGGAGAGAACATGGAGGACAAAGTATAGGGGTCAGGGAAGAAGTGCCAAGAAGCATTGAGGATGAGGGTTGTGTTTTTGCTTTTTGACTCTCTTCTTCAAATAAAACACTAAAGAAGAGGATTTGGTGCTCTTGGGAGAGGAGCGAGGCAGAGGGAGGTGATAGGTTGAGGTTGATGGGGAATCGCCGGCAGACCAAAACTTCAAGTTTATGTTGTAAACAACTAATGATTCACTGCTGCAGGGTGTTGTGAGGGTAACAACGTACCCACAGCTTTTGCTTTCACATAGTTGGACTCTCCGCTCTCGTCTGTCCTCAGGACTGATTGATTTTCTAGTTGATTTTTTAGCTTGAAGGAGAATTTTGATTAATGAGAATGGATTGACAGTTATTCCCCTAAAAGCCCTTAATATAGCAATGAGCAGTAATTATTCCATGCTTTTTTGAAAGTCAAATTAAGTGATTTGATTGCACTGTTCAAAATTGTACCAAACCACACTCTTTATGTTAATAATATTTAATATAACTGTTCTATTCATTGAGGAAGCCCATAAAAGGTTGAATGTCCATCGCTTTTAGACAGAATTAAAAAAGAGTAATAATGATAGCAACTTTATGTATATAGCACATTTCAAAACGGCCATGAGAAAGTGTTTCACAAAGAGGACGAATGAAAACTAGAATATAAAACAAGATCACAAGTTAATTCAATGTCATTTAAATCGAAGATACCAGATAAAATATTGCAAAATCCTTTCGAGTAATGGAAGAAAAGGTTAAAACAAACATAATTGATGGCAATTAAAAGCAATTCGGGAAACGTTTGTTTTCAAGGGTAATAATAATAGACTTAGAATAATGTAATAATAAATCACAGATTACCTTGGGTAAACATGTGAGAGATAATATCATCCTTTATTCTCCATGTCAGTATGTGTGTAATTGTACTTGCCACATTCATTTTGTTTGCTTTTTAAAAGGCAAACGGCTTTGAGAGCAAGCCACCACTGAAAGTATGTGAAGTGTGTTTAGTCGTTCCCCAGAGAGACAGTGACAAAGAGGCAAAGAGAACAGGATGACAGAAGAAAGATGGGCAAACACCTGTTGAGAGGACGAATCTCAAATTCCTTTTTTCCGTGTGTGTGTGTGTGTGTGTGTGTGTGTGTGTGTGTGTGTGTGTGTGTGTGTGTGTGTGTGTGTGTGTGTGTGTGTGTGTGTGTGTGTGTGTGTGTGTGTGTGTGTGTGTGTGTGTGTGTGTGTGTGTGTGTGTGTGTGTGTGTGTGTGTGTGTGTGTGTGTATTCCTGTACATTGCTTCATGTGTATATGTTTGAGTTTGATCCTTTGAGTGGTGCACTCTGGATAATTCTTGCCCCGCCGATGTTTCTCCGCCTGCCCTTGACTGTTTGCTGTGAATCTTAATTTTCTATTGGCCCACAGATCTGCCTTTTAAGCAATTTTCAGCATTTTCTCTCTGTCCTGCATCTCTTTTCTTCAGCTTTGTGACTCAGTCCCCTTCAGGGCTGTTATTTCTGCGACTGCTTGGGATTTTTTCCACGTTTGAGCCTAGCAAATAGATTCCTTACACAGACTGTTTAGAAAGTAGATACTTCACAGCACAGGGTATTAATACAAGGATAAACCTGTTTAATCATTTCAGGTATTCTTCAAGGTGATAACACCCCTTTATTCAGTTTTTTATCTTTTATTATTAATTTAAATCTATTGAATATCTCAGGTCAGAAACTCTATTTCAAGAAAAATAATTTGATTTGACAGCAAAAAAAAGTGTGGTCTTTGAAGGTAACTGCGGTTGCATCACTGAATCTCAATCCTGACGTGGTTTATTAAAAACATTCAGAGGAGCGTCAACTTGACTTCAGAAGCAAATGTATATTTGTGCAAACCATATCGAGTTAGGGCCATTTATCAATGTAATTAATGCAGATGTGCACAACTATGCCAATGAAGCCTCTATAATACTGCCTCTAATCACCATTGATCACATCCCGTGAAGGCTCACAGGTCTTAATGAACGTTAATTACATTCATATAAAATCCGATGAGATTAGTCAATGAACCAAAGAAATCTATAATATTACCCTTCCCTATCGTGTGTGATGGCTTGTTAATGTATGTGCAGGTTCCTCAGGCAGGGTGCAATCTGTAATTGAAACAGAAGCAAAAAGGTTATTTTGCTCATTGAAAAGCCTGAAAAGCAATCTCATGGGAACATATGTACACATACACACTTAAACTGAAATATGCCCACAAGACGCACACGGAACCTCCAGACAATCCCTGCTTACATATACAAAGAAAGCAGAGGCTTTCTCAGTTGGAGGTGGTGTCGCCTCCACCAGGGACAATAAACGCCAGGTCTATCTCGTCACCACATGACCCTTGCAGAGGATGGATGGAGATCCATGGATAGAGAGAGGGATAGAAAGAGTGTGTCCTAGGGCTAAAATTAGCAATGATTCCTTCCCCAAGGTTTTGCAAGGACATGCAGAGTACGTGCAAGTACACACGTACGTACAAGGCGAGCAAACACAAATGTGCACACACACAGACACACTCACACACATCTCTCTTTCCATCTACTGACATTTTCCTTTCATAAAATTACTTTTTTCTTGCAGATGATACAGACGATGGTTTTCACTTCACAATGCGACAATGGGCCTAAACTATATATTATATTTCATTTTGAATATGAATTACAGGAACTTTTAAGGAAAGGTACCCAGACAGGTTTCTTCTTTCATTTTGTGGTTGCGGTTTGTTGGTCTTCTTTGTATTTTCTTGTCAAAAATGTTGGCTAATCCATTTATTTATCTCCCTAATATTCCTGAACATATCCACTCTCTGTCCGCTCTCTCAGGAGATCTCCGACTACGACTTGCAGGAGTTGGTTATGAAGTCAATCGGTCGGCTGACGTTGATTCGGCAGATGTTCCCCGTGCCTCAGAACACAACTCAGCGCTGTGTCAAACACAACCACAGGATCGACACTTCACTCTGTGACCCCAAGAGCCCCAGATCACAGCAGCTGGAGGTGAGTTCGACCATTTTCAACCATTTCCAATGAAGTCAATAAGACACAAAACAAATTGAGGTGTCACACAGAAAGTAATAGGCCGCCATGAACAGTGTTGTGTGTTGTATGTGTATTTGGCTAATTATAGAGATTGCTGCCACAGGTTGTTTTTTCTGGCATAAAATAGCAAGTTATAGAGGAAAGAAGGATGTAAAAACTGAGAGAGGTAAGTATATGGAGCATAACAGATCTAGAAACGCACTCAGTATAGAGCATTCCTTTGCTCAACACTCCCCAAATTAATCCACATTTCAATTCACTAGATCCAGATATTTATCTGAATTTGCACCAAACTGCATAGACTCAGACTCAAAAATCAGTCCCCTAAACATTTGGGATTATTTTCATCAAGATACCAGGATTACTCTGATAAATCAAGGGAAATCTCACAATGCTAGAGAAAGCACATAAAAAAACCAAAACCTACACCAAAATGAAATGGGTTTATCCTTAGATCATGTCCCACACTTCCACCAAGTGTCGTACTTATTCGTCCAGTTGTTATTCTATAATCTTTCTCACAAACAAACAAAACCAACAGACGGGTGAAAACACAAACTCCTCGAGTCAATTTAAGGTACTAATGTCGCAGAAAAATTAAATCAACAAATTTCTGCTTTGAAGGTCTATCTACCTCTGATCCTGATTGTGTTTATTTCAAATCTACAGAAAACTCATACAAAACACTGATCCTTCTTGAGTGACATCAGGGTGTTTCACTCACTGAAACACATAGATCGGGAAGCTTCAGCCTGTATCATCACAGCCGGCTCCCCAGAGCAGTTGTTGTCCGGCTCTTTAACGCTTTGTCCTCTTGCAGTTTAATTACCTGCACTGAACGAAAACTAACTTTAGTCTAAATTCACACTATCAAAGAGCAAGACATTGAGAAATGGGGTCGAAGCCCCAGTGAATAAAGTCAATAAGGACCGATTGTGTTACGGGGCAGCTTTGTTCCCAAATAAGAACCATCAGCACAACAACATGCATCAAATGACTTTGAGAACAAGAATACACATGTCAGTGATATCACACACATACACTGAAAGACACTCAGTAACCACTTTGTTAGATAACGCAATCCATTACAGCCATTTATCCACATTGCTATAGCGGTGTTAATGAAATCCTACTGTATGGGTTAACACTGAGGTCATAGTAAGTGGTTGTGTTGATGCATTACAACGAGGTATTACTAATATGCAGGTAAAGTATGGACTTAAGGAAGAGCAGTTTAATACGACACCATCAACAACTTTTACCTCAGTGATGAAAGCATTTCTGATAATGTCGCCAAACATGGAACATAATAAACATTATAAAGCTGGTGTATTGATCATACTAGTTCGTCCAAGTTCACTGAGTGCAGCATATGTTCAACTCCATCAATATATTCAGTCATTTCATGATGTTTGATGAACATGTGATGCTGTTCATATGTATTATTGTTGTTGAATGTGCAGTACAACTTATCAACTTAATTGATTGCAGTGAACAAAACACATATTCTGAGGTATATCTACATATATCCCAGACTTATGCATTGTACTTGCAAAGGTATCTCTCTATTGTAATGAAATTGAAACACAATTCTTTGGGTTTCTTCTCCATGTTTGTGAGAAAACTACTTATTGTATGTTACATATTTGCCTGAAAGCAGCTCCCTTTCTCTTTTGGCGTGTGACATTTCAACATGTCTCCAAAACCCTGCCTGTTCAACCGGCCATTTTGGTAAAAAGAAAGCTCAGAACCTTGTGTGTTTTCTCAGACCACACAATTCATCTTATAGCCCAGTCCTGGAAAACACAGTGACAGCTATTTCTTCTTTCACATTTCCTTTACTTAGTAGTTTTGTTGTTTTAATATGTCCCCCAGGGTGGCAATATGTATGCAATTATTATCCCGTTTTGTGTGTATGTGAGTCATCAAGCTGCCATCAAACAGAGCGGAGGAACGGGGACACTCTTATTTATTTGTCAAGACAAAAATATGAAATTGAATTAATGTGCTGTTGATTTATGTGGATGCACAAGACCCCGGGGGAACACATTTGATGAAAGTTGAAAACACATTGAAAACAGAGACGTGCTCTTAATGTTTATGTGGATATCGCCCTTTCAAGTCCTGGGACTCTCAACCACTGTAATCAGCGCATGGATTTAAGAGAGAATGGTCTTTCATATTTCATATGGACTCTTTTTAATCAATAAAGTAACAATATATATTTATTTTTATTAGCTAAAATGGTAAATATAAGCTTAATTCACAAAGGTTTTATGTTCAAAGTTGATGGAAGTCTATGGCTGGAAAATATACCGCCTTTGTGATGCAAACGCGTTAACTCCTGGAAGCAAAGGTGGCCCTGAAACATTGGATAATGTAAATAATATTAATATTAATTTTGCTTTTGTGTGTCCTGATGTGAATTAAGTGCATAAAAATATATAATCGAGACTCCAGTCCATTTAAGATATTCATTGAATAGATACACAATTATACATAATCTGGTGCGTGCATGTGTGTTTGACTGATACTCATTATAGTCAAGGACAATGTGTTTTATTTGGCAAAGAGAGTGAGAGGAATATCGTGGATGCACACGCTTCACCCACGTTTATTTTTATATCTTGTGTGTGTGGGTGAATTGCAGGGAGGGAGGGAGGGAGATGGGGGAGAGAGAGAGAGAGGAAACTGATCAGCTCAGCGGTCAGAGAGTGGCCCAGAAGCCCAATTTCACACTGCACTGAAGCACATCTGCTTGGGCTGACCACCCACACACACACTCGCACATAACCCTCGCCTGAAGAGCAGAAGCCACTGATCATTCAAGTTTCCCAAACAGCAGAGGTAGTCTCAGTTAAACATTTCAGAGAGAAGGCAATAAGCAGAGAGAAAAAGTGATATTCAGACAAAAGACAACAAGTGAAAGACGCCGACAAAACCCAAGATAGTTCACGATGAAGTCAGCAAGGTTGAATGTAAGATGACCTTGTTTTGCTGTCGGTTAATTGTTGATCATAGCATAGTTGCACAAATATCGTTCTTTCTTTTTATAAATAAGGTTAAATTATATTTGCAAAGAATCCCACCCTTGAAGCAAATATTTTTATGTTAAACATTTTGAGTCTATGATTGGTGACAGTCATTTGCCAAGAATAATTACACCCTTTCAAATATTGGCTTTTCTAATAACACTGTTTCGAACAGATTTATTTCATTACCCATCCATAACCAAAACTGAGGTATTGTCTTACTTTTGTAAATAAGGTAAAACAGGTTTTCTAATAACACTGTTCACAAGGATTTATTAACTCACTGTCCTGTAACCAAAACTGAAATATGTTCGTACCTTTGAAAATACTGTAAAACATCTACAGCAGTATTTTCTTATAGACCTTAGACTTAGCTATAGATTTATTTTTGATTGCAATGAAGCAGCCGTCTTACTTTCATCCTCTTTTATATGTAAGGGTTTTAATTACATTTTTAATAAGTTATTTTAATAAGTTTTTGAGCTGAGTTGGGATGAATTCAATATAAATGTTAGTTTTCAGAGCAAACATAAAGAAAAACCTTCAATTTAACTGTTATTATAACTATAATTTATTGATCTGATTCAGGGCAACATTATCTCTCTCTCTCCCCCTGTGTGTGTGTCTTCTGTGTGATATATGAGTTGCGCTGTTACTGAGCTAATGGCTTGTGATTCTATATTATTGTGTTGGTAAGTGTGTTAATGTGAGCGAGTATACATCATCTGCGTGTGCGTTCATGTGTGTGCATTGAATCATGCCTGTTGTAGTCTGTTTATTATATTCTCATTAACATGGAGAGAAGAAGCTCGGGAATCGCAGAGCAATCTATCAGGGACTAAATTAACTGCTCTCTGTCTTTGACTCCTTCTGTGGAGCCAAGATCCTACTATACGTTTTAATCCTTTTCATCCTTAAAGCTCTTATTTTGTGTGTATGTGTGCAAAAGGTTTCATATGACAATATGTGTCGACTGTGACCCACAGGGGAGCTGGAGTAGTAATTCAATATGCTACATGTGTAAAAACATGTTGGTTTAGAGAGATTCAAACCCAAAGAGAAAGAGAGAAGCTGCAAATATTGTTTGGTTTCTTTATTTCCCTAAGTGCAAAATAGATCAACAAGTTATTGCAAGTCGGTCCATCTTCCCCGGCTCCATTACCGAAGGAAAAGACCTAAACTAACTCCCAAAGAATACAGTTCAACATTTGAAAGACCTGCTAATTTTGCCATTTTTTGGTTTCAGGTTTCTGCACTGTGAGATATATACCCCTATTATCATCCTCAGCAAAAGTATATATTTTTTACTCATTGTGTTATTGTCCTTATAATGTTTCCTTCCTTTTTCTATTGGTCTTTTCTCCCTCTGTAGATCTCCAACCGCTACATCTATGACTCTGTGTTGCTGCTGGCCAACACCTTTCATAGAAAACTGGAGGATAGGAAGTGGCACAGCATGGCCAGTCTGAGCTGCATCAGGAAGTCCTCCAAACCTTGGCAGGGAGGCAAGAGCATGCTGGATACTATCAAAAAGGTAGGAAAGGGAGGGAAGAAAAGCAAAGCACATACCTTATCCTGCTGGTCCGGAGGGGAGCTGTTCAATGCAGAATGTTTTCAAACATACTTAGACGCTCTAGCAAATAGGCTGCCTTCAAATGGGGTCATGTTCACAATGGAATCCACTTCAAGACACCAACGATAATGTCGGCATTGGCGTTCATGCTGTTTTCTCCTAACAGCAGGGTTTTCACATCTGAAATACTTAACTGTCAAGCTACCATGTACTTCTCACATAGTAACTACAAGCTCACATATTAAATCTAAAGATATATATATATTTACTACAGTACACAATATGATTTGAATAACAAAATATATGCAGGTATATAAATAATTAGATGAGCTTCACAATAACAGGGATAAATGTTGAATGATATGTTATGATATTATGCATGTTTTAGATTAGTTTTTTGGCAAGAAATTAATAATTTGCAAAATTGCACTTTCATCCAAAACAGTGTGAGGAAAGACAGTGGATAAATTAAAATACAAATTTAGAAAGACATTTATTAATTATCTTCCACAATAACATGAAACTAACGAAAAAACGCTCAGATAAAAAAATGGTATACATCTACCAACAATGTAATAGTTTCCACGATTTCATAAATTACTATCCAAAGACTTCTATAGTTTTAAAGAAATAAGTAATCAGAAATAATCCAGGATAGCGTTCAACCTACATACGGTTACTGTTGTTTATAGTGGTGTACACCCTTTTAAATATAAGTTAAAAGAAACAGCACGAAAGATACAATCTGATTTGCACTATATAATCACCAGTGAAACCTTCTCCCTTTCCGGATTTCTGTTTGAAATGTTGATATCTTTGTGACCCAAAGTCACCTATATCTAATCTCCGTTTGTGGACCGTGCCATCTGTTTCCTCTGTGTCCTGCGGCGCTCTACTGCTCTGCGATGTTGTCGCCGCATCCTTGCCAGTTTAAAAATAGCTCGTAAATACTTTGTTTAAAAAAAAAAAGAGTTATTCTAAAAGAGTATTTTGAATAAATCTGCCAAAAACTCAAGTCTTGACTCGCAGCAGAAAACTACAGTGGGTGCTTGAAGCGCAGGTTTTATTTGTCACAGTTGAAAGCAACAGCATATGTCCATCCCCAGTCCCAACAACAACATATGAGCACAATATTCAATTTCTTTTTATTTATACATGTTTTTTATGTGTTTTTAAAGCATTTAGGAAAAATGCATTATTTTGCACCTCATACATTGAGCATGTATTGGCATTTCAATCCAATCTGCTCATAATATGACGTTTTTGAGACCAGGGACTACTTTTGTTTTTGGCTGAGACACTGTGGTTGAAACAGCACGATCCCTGCTAAAGTCATTTACACATTGGCATCTCTTGTGATAACACAATTCCTCCCCAGGGATGAAGAGGAACATGGAGAAGGCTCTTTACCGTCCACTTCCCATGGAAATGTGACTCTGTTCGTTATTTCAAGAAGTAGCTTCTATTTTCCAGTCTGTGCTCAGTAACTTTATGACCTTAGTGCTAATGGTTTCAAATGATTGCATACCTTTAAAGGAACAAGTGCATCAATTAGCAAGTTCCTCTCAGTTGTTGCACAGTTGACTTGTGGGAGATAATTGTTTTCATCCTGCGGCTATGAGTTCCTGAATCTCTGCATCTCACCTTGAGTTCACGTTGGGGTTCGGCAACACTTTGATCACTGTTTAACCCAATTTGATCAATGCCCTCTGTTTTGATATCAATAAAGAAAAAAAGAAAACCACTCCAGGGATGGCAATTCGACTGAATGATGAAGCCAAGTGAAATGTTAATTTAAGGATTAGCGTCAGTCAATAATAAATACAGTGCAATAGCTTTCATATCTATCTCTGCAATTCACCTTGAGATCTGTCTGGGGTGTGGAGCTTTCATCAGTCGGCCCCAGCTGTCTAACAACCCTGATGTCTCCACTGAGCTGCGTTCAAGAGCCCAAAGCAGTAACAGAGTGGAGTTTTAACACTCTGGCATCAGTTCCGTTTTGCAGTTTATCCGCCATGTGCTTCACTGGGTGTCTGTGTTTTAAATCTGTGATTAGGTATCTGGTGCCATTATAGAGGCCAATTTGCGGTGGTTGATGTGGAGCTCTGTTGATGTCGTCCGCAAACAGGTTCATGTAGCGGGTAGTTAAATGCACCAGGTGTTACTCCATATCCCCGCCCTGTCATTGGCTGCATTATCCACTTCTTAAGAATCAGTGATTCAAGCAGTTTTAGGATTTATTTTAATATTCTGTTGATTGTTTTTTATAAACAGTAAGTCCTGTGATGCAGTCCGACACCCCCTAGCCAGGAGCCATGGGGCTGTTTCAAGGTCTAAGCTTTACTCTTAGGGATAAATTACAGCTGGTATTGTAAGACACGGGCTTATTCACCTTAATTTTGTATTTGTAAGGAGCTTTCAAATGCCAAAAAGTACCTTCAAGTCTTGTTTCTTTATTCGTTTCTCTGCCATTCAATCAGCTTTTCAGGCTAAATGACATTTACACCAGGTTCCATTAAAAATAAAGATAATTGTTGTTGCCTATGCCGAGCTGTCTATATTAATTAAATGAATAATTATAAAAAAGAAATGAACAGTATCCAAGCATGTTTCAACCTTACCCAGCTTTCAAGGAAGCAAATAAACATGTGCTTTAGTGTGTGGGTCTGTGGTCCTTCTAGGGGAATAAATCCATTAAATACGGTAATAATATACTTATGTGTCAAATTTGATTAATTAGCCAAATAGCATATTAACAGCATTTATGAGTCGTGTCATATATTTGCCCTCATTGGGCAGTTTATTGTTAAACCTAGTTAAAACTAATGTTTCCTAATACAACCGTCCTGCAGTAAATATTACCGTCATGACAGTTTAAGTGTTTTCTGGTTTTATGAACACTATTCTAAAAAGGTGTCAATTCCTTTTTTTTCCTTTTTGGAGGATGCATTCTGTGTGCTATTGATTTCTTTTGCGTTGAACTGACTTTAGTCTATTACTTTAATGTTTAAATAATTTGGCAACACACTAACTAAAACCCCCTAAGTGGTCACACACTTTTAATTACATCTATATTTTCTAAGAACCTATTTGGCATATTTTAAATACAATTTCTAAATTCTTATTTGATGATGATACTAGTAAAGTTATTCATGTTTACCGACATTTCTTTCATTTGGAATTATTCTGCTCTTTTGTTCTCTTTAGGTAACTTAACTAATGATAACAAATTTTGTTTAACAAGCTGGGAAATCTTAACCTTTTCTGTACATTATTTGTAAAGTTGTGTGGAAACCTATGCGTTATTATGCTGAACGCACTATATTAATAATTGTATAGATTGTCAGTGTATGTACAACTGTCTATTTGATCAGGCATATGTGCGTCTGTACATGCACCATAGACCAGATCACCTCACATCAAAGGCAAAATCACACACATGCACACGTGGTATGAATCATATTAAGGAGAATAACACCTTTCTCCTTCCCTGAAGCAGCTGCAGTGTCACTTTAACTGACAGGTCACACTGCTGGGAGGAAGGGCAAAGGTTGGGGACTAGCACCTGCATGTGTGCACGAGTGTGTGTATGTGAACTGATTAAAACTACCATGACACTCAGGATAATAAATTCTCCCAGTGGAAAATGTGTCCAATGTTTTTTGTCTTGTATACAGAAAAAAAGCAACAATACACGCCGTGATTATTTGACGAGAATCACAGCTATTCAATGATCAATTTGACCGAACTACAACATGAGTTAAAATGAAATCATCTTGTCCCTGCAGTTCGGTGTGAGCGGCCTCACAAGTTTCCTGGAGTTCACTGACAACGGCTCGAACCCCAACATCTTCTTTGAAATCCTGGGGACGAATTATGGAGAAGAACGGGGAAGAGGAGTCAGTAGGGTAAGTACTTGAAACAGAACCCCTGTGTGGTGTTCTACTGTGGGCGAGTGGGGGGAATCATTTCTGCTCTAACACATAGAGTGGATCTACATAATTTCTACATTTACCAGAAAGCTTCAGTGCACCTGTTCTCTACGTTTATTTGCATCTCATTCTTATGCAGGTATTTCTTTCCTTGTGGGTGTAACTACTGTGGCTGTGACGAGTATAGAACTGCTCTGCTGCAGCTTACGAAAGTGACATCACAACTGCACAGAAGCAGCTCAAGCATCCTTGTTTGGTTTTTGTTTATGTGCACCAGCAGGATAAAGAATCATCTCAGCCGTCACATGAAACTTGATGATAATGGGATTGATTAGAAACATTTTCCAGCAGTGTTTGGCGATGGGAACATGGAGTGGTGGACAGACCTTTTGAGAGTTCTTTGACGTTTCCTACTTGCACTTCGTTCAGATCAACCAGAAATCACACAACAAGCAGGAATCAGGAGATTATGCATCGGGCAAAAACCTTATCATTTAGAGAGAGACAGACAGAAGCCACCAGCAGCTGCCACGCCCTTCACCTAATGTTCTATGACTTGATTGATGAAATATAATGGCCTACATGTGTTTCTGCTATGACTCTTTACCTTTATATGTCATGTTACAGTGAACAAGTGTAAGGACTGATGGTCCAATGCTGCTTATTTAGTTTCTTTGTACTTCACAGAGCAACATATGAGCCAAACACAAAGATTGGAGTTTCCCTACACAATTAGAAGTCTGATGGACCGAGTGAGAAAGTGCTGCACATTGATGCACTGTGTGTGTATGAATAACAAACTGTACTGTAAAGAACATTAAGTGCTAAATGAGACCAGAAAAGCGCTTTATAAATATAAGACCCTTTACCATAAATCTATTTGTATTCATGCATATACCTATATGATTGATAAGGTAAATCATAGTTTGCTTTTTCCTCACCATTTTCGTTTTGTTTTTAAACAGTCCTGATGCGTTGGACTCAGGGAAAGACCTCAGTGGCACTGACCCCTCAGTATTAGTCAATATTGTTAAGAAGTAGATGGGAGTTAACATAGTAGACCCAGACTTGCAGTACATAATCCCTTGTGAAATTCAGTTGGATAGAGAATCATCTGTGTGCACACACACACACACACGCACACAAACACACAGTGTCTATCCACCACACCAGAGGGAACTCTTTGCAGATAACAGTTGAGATAGTGAGCTGTGATTATGTATAATGTTGCGAGACAACAACATAACGCAGCGTGCCATCACAGACAAAATTAATCTTTAAAGCACAGCATAATTACATTAAGGCACAATTCCCTAATCACAGAGCATAATTACTTCTGAGGGAATTAAGGCACTTGTTATACAATATTCCTGCCACTGTCTCCCCGAACACTCTGAGCATGTGTTGGCCTGTCGTTGGGATTCAATTAAAGTTATACAAGGCATCAAATGACTAAAGAGAGGCTTAGATTCCTCTCAGACTGCCAGGATTATTAACTTTCATTTTGTAGCCTTTGCAAGTGATGTGAAACCTTTGAAAAACGGTGTTCACGCACGGCAACTAACCTCACCTGCAATAAAAGCACGGCTGATATACAGCATGTCAAGTTGTAGAAAAGGTTAATATCAAATAAGGTTAATATGGAATAATCAGGCTCTGACCACCCCGAGGTCAAGAATGAAAGCCAGAGAAATCCAAATGTTTGAACCAGAATGTGCTCATAGTAAAATGCTAACGCGAAATTAAAACCCAGCGATACGAGGAGAAAAATAAAATGGCAACCATCTAAAGCTTTTTGAGCATCCCGTCCGGTGCAGTGTAAATTCAAAGCTTTTCCATTTCATTGCGATGGACAGGGATGACCTGTACGTAAAATGATTTCCTCAGTTCTCATCCACAGCAAGAGCCTTCAAAGACAGGTTCAAGGTGCCAAAAGACCTAGATGTAAATTGATGATTATGAAAGGTAACCCCGTCTCTCTCACCCTAGGTTAACGTCTTGCCTTATGTGAGGACGGCTTCAGAGACAATGCTTCAAAAAGTTAATTTCAGTGCAGGAATCGCTGCTGCAGTGAAGAGGGCTGTGTAATATAATGAATCCAGATAATTGGATTGCTTCGTCCATCCGTTAAACACAATATTTCCGAGAAATCTGGTATGATGAGGAAAGAGTTGAGCTGAAAATCAGTAATCTCTGCATTCAGTTTACTTTTCATAAAATAAATAATATTATTTCTGAGGCTTACCTGGACAGATCTAAATACATGCTAAACAGACAGTAAATTGTGTGGCTTGGTGTGTTGCAAAAACAGTAAGTAGATTAACTATGAATCAGCTTGCGATCACAGTTAGCAACATTAAGCAATCAGCTGCAGCAATAACTTTAATTTAATAACATGGCTGAAAAGACTGGGGCGGGGGTGCAGCATTTAATCTTGTCATGCAGTGGATTTTGTAAATCACAGCCACTGGGTAAAGGAAGCTCTCTGAAGGAGCCAAAGCTAATCTCAAGTTGCTCTGTTTGACATTTTAGATATGTTAATAATGTTAGGAGCAGTTTATTTTTAATCAAATCTCAAGAAAGTGTACCTTGATTTAAAGCTGCACTATGTAGTATGGTTGATCTAAAGATAATTGGAAGGAGGGCCTAAAGTAAAGCCTGGGCCACACCTTACGGCTTCGTCGCTGGTACAACTAAATGAAACCTTCCATCTTCTGGTACTGCAGACATTACACAGAAAAAGTGATATAATAGCTGCTTTTACTTTTAAAAAAGGTACAGGAGTTGTTGCATATTTATATTCATCACGCATTCGACAGATAGACATTGAAAATGTGGTGGAAGATCCTTTTTTCTTGCCTGTGTTGCTGTGAACCGCACACGGCACGTTAATAGATGAGGTCTGATTCTTGAAGTGGCTCGTGGCTCATGTGGGCATGGGGGCTCCTCTTACCTGATAACATGGAGAACAAAGTGAAAAGTGAGATGTTTATTGAAGCACACGCGCAGCTAAAGCTACCGGTGTGGCCCGGGTGTAAGGGAGTGAAGATTGGGAAAGATGGATGTGAGGCCCCCAGCTGCAGAGTGGACAAGACCAAAGTTAAGCTCATAGGGGAGCAGAGGCCTGGGTAAGGCTGGTCTATTCATTCCTTATCGTAGATGATTTACCAGGGGAATTCTCTACAGTAACAGGAGGTAGCTTTTGGGACCCTGTGTGTTTTACTGCCTACTACTACTTTTGTTTTAACATATTTTGAGCATTAGCCTTTGCCATCTATCTTCCCAGCTGTCCCCTCTGCCTGTATGTTAGACAGTATTTGACATTCCCTGTGATCTCATGATACAGTAGAAGACTTATCTACTAAATATTTGATCCTTCGCATTTGCAAACCTTTCTCAGAGCAACATTTGCTCTATTATTTAGCTCTACTCTGTGGTAAACTAGTTGTTTAATGGTTTTGGACACTGAGGTTTCACCTGATGCTGACCTTTCCTCGAAGAGACGCCCAACTCTTCAAACAAATTCAATTAACATTGGTTGGTTTGCTGAATAAATTATAGATCATCTCGCTCTGTCTCTGTATGTATGTGTATATGTCTCTCATCCCTACGCCATGTGCATTAACTTTCATACGATATGAACTTAAATGTATTTCTCTTGTACCCACGTTCTTTGACGATGCCATGTCTGTTATACAGGCGACCATTCAGTGTCTGCATTATAGATTTCTGAATTACGGACAACGGGCCCCAAAGAGCCAAACCGCTGTGACACTGACATATTCATTATGTATGTCTCACATCATTTACAGTATGTGCATATGCCACCAATTATGCCCCCCTACCCTAACCCTTTTTGGTACATTGACTTTTGGGGGCAACCCAGTACTGGTTTGCTGATCTTAGAAATCATTGGCTTTCAGTTTTTTTTACAAGTATTGTCTGAATTACTCCCATGTCACAGCTGACATTGTATAGTGTACAGGAAACAGGAAACAAGCAGAGGTTTGTGTGTTTGATGAGCCGGGAGCTACAGGAGAGCGGCTGAGGGGTGGCTGGAGGTGGTGATGGTGGTAGTTTGCATGGTTGAAGATCTGCATACACAAATCGATGCAAAGATGTAGAGTTATATCCAAACCGTTCTGAGGCCAATAAGGGATTTTCTTTCATGGGAAAAACTTGTACGAATTTAATTTCAAGGAGCAGAGTTGATTATTACGGGTTTAATCAACGCCAGGAGAGGACATCTATCTCTTCATTCTGTTGAGAATACCACTTAACCTGAGATCTCTGTTCCCTCCTCAATAAGCCTTCTCTCTTATCCCTGCTGTGAGTCTCATTAATGAAAGGATTTTTTTGGTTGTTTTTCCCGTCTTACTTTAATTAAGTTATCATTCGGAGGACCTCTCTCTTTCTCCTCAACTCCTTTTCCTCATCATCTTTCTACTCTTTTTTTCCCCTCCCTCCATCCTACCGCCCACCCCTCTCAAATCGGCCATCGCCTTTTTCAATCCTCCTTGTCATGCCATTTATCCCCATCATACTTAACACATATGCATACAGTTGTCTAGCGATAATGATAATAGCAGCCACCTGAGATCAGTCATAATTATTACTGCTGCACTGTGGTAGAATTGGCTTTCTGCTCCATTACCTTCTTACAAGGGAGCCTATATCTCTCTCTATCTCTCTCCACATCTCCGGGCATGCCAGGCTCCACTGCTTTCTTATATAGAGGCGACAAACCTGCCATGTGTAATTGCTTCGTTAGCTATCTGCAACATCTTTAATGACTATAGAGAGGAAAAGCGGCACCAGATTTATACTTTAGAGCCGGCACAATAAAGAAAAGGGTTTTGGCTAAGCAGGAAATAAAAGGAGCACGGGATGGGGGGAAGGGGACGGCGATGAGTGAAAGGAGAGAGTGATTCTTGGGCGAGGGGGGAACATGTGAAGAGGAGAAAGGTAAAATGAAACGCGTAGAAGAGCTTAGGAGAGAGAGACAGATAGAATGGAGATATATGACCTAGTCCCTCTAGATCAAGAGATAGAAACGATGGCACAGGTCCTAATAAAGTCACACCATTACACTCTCACACAGGCTTGTGCTCTCTCTCCTCTCTCTCGCATAAGCACATACTCTCCATCCTTTGGTCGGGAGACAGAAACATTCCCCTCTTTGCAAGAATCAATGACCTGCAAACTGCAGTGTTCTCAAATTGAGGTCACCTTCAATTATCATCCCCAGTCTCGTCTGACATACATGGTAAATTATGTTAAGTGACTTCACAGAGTCACCGGACCTTGGAAGGCCCCATCGCAGCACTGTCATCATGCAAGAAACATCTCCTTCCATTACATCTTCTGAGCGATTGAAAGACTTTTTTTTAACATGACAGCGTAATGTGTCGCCCAGCTCAAACACACTTAATAGCTGCCGTTCATTTGGAAACTCGTGCAAGCTCTTGTATACATAAGCACAGGCACAAACAAACATAAAACACACACACTTACATTTGCATACATCTTCTGCCATGTTTGGGAATGCTTTGGGCTTTGCATGCCAATTAATGTCTTCCTACTTGACTGTCAGTATAGCAGAGAAACACTGGATTTCCCATAATCCCGGCCAAACAAACATACATGCGAGCTGACATATTAGAAAACAGAGTTTATTATTCATTTAATATTGCTAAGGCATAGTGACACACAATGAAATGATGTCCCTTTGCATTAAATATGACATGAAAAACATATTTTCCACAGACACGTGCAGTTAATGTAGCTGGTGGGAAAAATCTGTAGTAACATTTTTACACAACTACATTGCACCAAAAAAAAAGTTTTGTAAGACTATGGTAACCATGGTGGTCCATACCTTGGTTCTGTGGTCACCTCATCTTTCTAGAATTTTATGGTTATTTAGAAATATTTGTTTAGATATTTCAGTCTACACCATAGACTGTAGAGACCAAAGTAATGGACTAACCAGCCGACACACATTACTATTCATGTTGGCAGCCATACCAAAAATCGATCCTGATACAATCCAAATCCTTACTATAAATTATACACAATTTAAAATCATTTCCCAGGTGCATTATACACAAATAGCTCTTTAAAATGAAAGTGTCCAAGCTGATAAGCAGGGTTTCAAATTAATTATGTTTTTCTCTGAGCTAAATACTAAATAAGACCTGAAGGGCAGACTAAGATTTCTGATAATATCAATAATGCTACAGTTGCTAACAAATGAGCACGATAAGGTTTTTAATGATTTCAGATCTTTTACAAAGAGCAAGCAGATAGTGGGAAACACGTTCTCTGATCATGGAACAAAAGAGCGAGGATGCTGCATTAACAAGGGTTATTTTAAGGACATTAGATGAGGAACTGGAACTGATTTTCTAAAATCATGTACAACAAATTATCCCAAAGGGTGAGATAGAGAGGGTGATAAGAAAAGAGAGGGAGCTTAGAGGGGAGGTGCCCAATGAGTCACGTCGAAGAAAAAAACAAAACAAGAGAGAGTTGGCCATAATGCGACTCAAATATATGAAATTTAAGAACGTATATTTGGTAAGTTATAGAGGCGTTAAAGTAAAAGGAATTAATCAGATGTAGAGAGAAAGCATGAAAACATGCAAAGAGGGAAGGGTGGAAAGATAGTAGCAGAAGAACACCTCCAATTTTCCATCCCATTAGGTAGATATGCTTGTATCTTGATTCAGCGTGTCTCCTCCACCTCAAGGCCAGATTGTGGAAAGGATTGAGGAGGCAGGAAGTGGAAGAATGGGAGATACAGTAGAAGATTCATGGATCAGGGGAAGTGTGGGGGGGGGACAGGAGGGCAAACCTGAGGAGCAGAGAAGGAGAGAGGAGAGGACATCATTGATTTGTCCTGTTTCATAGATTCCTTCCACTGTGTGTGTGTGTGTGTGTGTGTGTGTGTGTGTGTGTGTGTGTGTGTGTGTGTGTGTGTGTGTGTGTGTGTGTGTGTGTGTGTGTGTGTGTGTGTGTGTGTGTGTGTGTGTGTGTGTGTGTGCGCGCGCATCTGTGCGTGCGTGTGCATGTGTGTGTGGACGTGAGACAGAAATGCAAGATACTGAGACTCCTCTTCATGAGGAATAATGTTAGGATATTGGATTCATTCAGACTTGACATTTTCCATTTTCTCTCCTATATGAGATGACTTGCCTTTATTGTGATTGTTATTGGGTCTATCCTGGTGCTATCATCTGATGATGGGGTGACAGAAACTGCATTTTAAAAAGCATATTAGAAAGAAAAAAAACATTGATCTGTTACTACCTCTGTGCATGTCCCATGTTTATTAAATTATTTATCCAACTCCAAATCCAAATTTTCAGATATTTGTCAGCATACCAGATTTCAAGACATGACCCTTAAACTTTAATTTTTTTCTCTGGCATCTTGTGAATTATTGTGAGTCTTAAAAATCAATATTCAGGGCAGAGTCTAGGTGGAGCAGTGGTTGGACAAATGAGATCCAAACAGCCAGTAATTAACTTTTGGGAAACTGCCAATTAAAGATAACTTTTATGGAACAAATTGCCACCATATAATAATATGGGCTTTGTAATGACAAGCACAGTTTCCTGTTCACTTTAATACAACCAGGGCTTTAGGAGACAGCATGTAGCCATTAAACGAACAAGTCCTTGTATATCAGTGCAACCCATACATTAGCTGTGGCGTTTGTTAGCAACTATAGGGAAACTGATCATTTGTACAGCGGCCTGTGGCTGCAAGAGCCCAAGAGCTTAGTTTTTCATTTTAATGGATTAAACATTTATACATGTGGACAAATGAAATGGAACAATATGCTTTAACATGATGTTCTCTTAGCCGTTGTGGTTAATAGCTACTTGATAGCAAGTTATTGCAATTCCATTTTCAACATGAACTCTGGAAAATTCGGTCTGGACATTTTCTGGGCATTGACATTCTCATACGAAGAATGTAGCAGGGCATTGTGCGGGTGAGAAAA
Source organism: Platichthys flesus (assembly GCF_949316205.1). Lineage (NCBI taxonomy): Eukaryota > Metazoa > Chordata > Actinopteri > Pleuronectiformes > Pleuronectidae > Platichthys > Platichthys flesus. The sequence goes on from NC_084947.1 coordinate 10,485,710, forward strand.
GTTCACAACAACAGGGAAATGCCCAAAACATTAAGGTGAGAGATAGAATCATCAAAAGCTCTTGAATCTCTTTGTCGGAGTCTTCTTCATGCCTGGCAGATATTTGTATTCTTCCTGTTTTGTGTTTGTCATCTGATCAACCTGTCCACATGTGTTGCTCTATTCACATGCACCCCCCAAACTGTCAGCAGTTTCTCCTCTGGCGTTGTCACGGACCAATGTCACTACTGAACTTGCAGTGATTATACTGATATTGATTTTCTCATTTAACTCACAGCCGGACGCCAAACAAGCATATTTTCCATCATGTTGAAGTGGTCCTTTCAGCTCTAAGTCTTATCTCTCATACTGTTCTGCTCTGAAGTGAGGCAGGAGTATAACAATTATGTTAACCTTTCTAACGGCTTTTACCCTTGTGAACACTTGAGTACTTACGGGGCTTCTTCTTGTGCTTGATTGATGTAAGCGATTTGTTGTGGCTGGAAGCTTCTGTCAATCACCAACCAACACGCATGCACTGACCAGCAAGTTGTATTCTTGGTGACCACAGCACAGTGGACACCGGACGGATATTGAAGCTGACAAACTGCCTCCGGTGTCCTTGGATCAACTTAAGTGTGGCAGCGTAGGCTATGTGGATATGTTTTTTTGCTGTGTGTGTGTCTGTATACATGAGACCAAAGAGAGATATCACAAAATCATAGAGAAATGAAAGGAAGGGGGAGGTTGTTTTTTTTGGGAGGAGAAAAGTAAATGAAGCGAACAAATATGGAAATGCAGAGGAATATTTACCTGTTGTCCGACAAACCCTATTGGGAAATTCACTGTGGTGCCAAAATAAACCACCCGTTGTGTAAATAGTGTGGGTAGCACCAAACACTAGCCCGGCAGCCATTCGTCTGCTTCGTCTTTTGTTAAGACAAGTCAGGAGAAGTTTTATCCCCCAGATGCTCTACTGTCAATCCTGTCTCCTGTCTCCTGTCTCCGCCAAGACAGATTGACATAGCGAAACCAGGCATGAGCACAAAGATGTATAAGAAAATGCTGCGGCTGTGTAGATGAATGGATGTGATAAGGTGCTGCCGTGTATTTAAAGAAGCCTGGAGTTGTTGTGGCGTAAGAGCTCTCAGGCTTGCGGGGAATGAAAGAAAGTGTGTTAAAAAAAAGAAGGATGAAAGAAAATCGGTGTTATCATATGTGCACTTTAAAAATGTCTGAAGGGGTACGAGACTGTAAAAAGTTTGGGAACCACTGCACTAGACAGTAGAAACTTAAATTGGCATGTCATGGCCGATGGAGAGATGTTTGGAGGATGCAAGGGGGGTGGAGAAAAAAACAAGGAAGCCGCCATTTTTAATCCTTCAAGCTAATTTTTGTATTAAAGTCCGGTTGTACAGATGTACAGAGGGATGAGTACAGATGATGTGAGTGATGAAAGGACAGAGAGGGAAGCAAGAGGAATAGGGAGACAAGGTGGGTCGTCAGTCCTTGGGTTAATCTTGGCTACGCAGCGGATGGATGGATGAAAGGATTGACAGGATCAGGGATGTGAAGGCAAGATAAGGGGGGAGACCTAATTGCCCATGACCTAGTTATGAGCATAGCACTACTAAGCTGGCAACAGAGACTGAGGGAGGGATCAGTTGAAAAGAAATGAGAGTGAGAGCGCGGAGCTATCTGACACCAAGGTTGTGTCCTGTGTTGAACACACCTTGGCTCTGTGAATAGGAACCGACAGCTGACCCAGAGAGAGGAGAGAAGAGGGGAGACAACCACGGCCGAAACAGTGGAGAGGAAGCAGAGGGGCGTTTCAGGGGCAGAGAGATTGGTCAAGGATTACAGAACAAGGAAGAGATTAAGAGAGGTGAATAATAAACTCAGTAGAGGACAGAATGGTTAGTGTCAGCAGGGAAAGGGAAAATGTTGCTGGGGCAGCCAAAACATAATGTGTTAATATTGTTGCTTCTATAGCAAGGGGGAGACAAAAGAAGCAGAGGTTTGGTGAATCATAAGACTGCTGTCAGGGATAAGGTCTTGCTTCTCTGCAGGAAAGGACACCACCAGGCCAAATCTCAGTTTGGGGCAAAGCTGCACAGCAAGGGAAATTTAAACAGCTCTCCAACTGAAGCACACAAAGAAGGTGGACAGCTTTATACATACTGGCAGGCAAGACGGCATGGAGAATGGGAAAAAAATGCATGGAGACAGAATAGGTACAATGTCAAAAAAGATAGCAACTGGAGAGTTTTTTTTTTTTTTTTCAATCAACCCCAATTTCCACAGGCAGTTTGTCATGCCCATGTTAAAATGTTGAAAATCGGAAAAAAAAAATCAAATAATGGATTGGGACTGCGAAGGTCAAGTAAAGCAATATTTAAGAAACACCTCAACGCTAATGATTTAAATTACATTTGACAGATTGCTCCTGCTGTTGAACCTACCAATGGTAGAAAGAAATAAAGTTATTTGAGTCACAGTGAACATGCAGTGAACTGGATAGTTTCCTTGGCGGGTGAAGAGCAATACCTGACATTAACTTACTTCACCATGAACTTCTAAAATTCCCTATAAATTGTCTTCATTCTCTTGAATCAAAAATCGGCGCTGCATCTGTGACAAACACTCCCGGCGTCTGCCGCGATGATGTATCTGATGAAGGAGCAGTGTAGATTGATGAAAGCCATCAGCACATCAGTCTCACATGATCCTCCTTTCAACATCCTGTCCTTAACTCAATTATAATACCAGGCACATAATCCTCCTGCCTGAAAGGAGCGCCCTGTGTGACTGGCAGTGAAGCTCTGCCCTCTCAGCACACAAACCACACAACAACGAACACAATTTAGCCTAAGTCTTGAGTTGTTGTGTATCCTCAACAACATTTGACACAGATTTATGTCCGTGCCAGTGGCGGCGTTAAACAATTCAATGACCGACCACCATGCCTAAAATAAAGCTTATGCAAAATCCATAAGCGTAACCCATAAGCCAAAACAATTACTAACTCAAATGATGCTCAGTAGAGTGCTTACAAGATCCATTTAAATTTGAATTTGGACGAGCACTACATTGCACACACTCACAAATAGCAGTTCCCTAAACATGCCTAATATACGGTGGCCCTGAGAGCTCAACGAACAGCAACTTAAGAAAACACATGCAAGTTGACAAAACACATGCAAGTTGACAAAACACAAGCAAAGTAAGAAAACAGCTCCATCAATTTCACAACACAACACATTACAGAAACGCGCAGCAAATAGTCATACGTGCTGCAAATAGACACACGCGCTGCAAATAGACGAACGCGCTGCAAATAGACGAACGCGCAGCAAATAGAGGCGACAACACAACGGAAGTGTTTCCAGAGGACAGGTAAAAGGGATGGACACAGGAGACACTAAAACGTCCAATACACCATACAATTTCGGTTCCGCACAGCAACCCGCGGCTCTGGAGCTGAACACGGCTCTTCAGCCCCTCTGCAGTGGCTGTACTGTACAGTGTTGTGCATATGTTTCGCGATCGCTGAACTTAACGAATCACTTTTCATATTATTAACGTGAACGTAACGATGAACGTGATTGAACGTCACGTTACATCATCATCGTATCAGGCCCTCATGAAATACCAGGAGCGGGCGTTTGTGTGCTGTGTGTGCGTGTGTGTATGTGTGTTTGTGTGTGCGTGTGTGTGCGTGTGTCTCGGGTCTCGGGGCACCGACCCCGCCCACTTGCTCAGAAGAGGGGGCAAAATGTCTCTTCTGATAGTAAAGGTTTCAAACCCCTGCTCACTATGGACAATACATTTCCTCACAAACAGGAGCTTGCTTGTTAGCGCTGTTTATTCAGTTTAACAGGAGAAGACGGCATGTCTCTAGATCGGACCATCTTCAGAGCTCAGAGCTCACTGTGGCTCTCTCCGAGCGAGTGGGCGGGGTCGGAGCCCTGGTGCGCTGGCCACACACACACACACACCCACGCCCGCTCCTGGTATTTCATGAGGGCCTGATACAACGATGATTTAAAAAAATGAACGTGACGTTCAATCACGTTCATCGTTACGTTCACGCTAATAATATGAAAACTGATTTGTTAAGTTCAGCGATCGCGAAACATATGCACAACACTGTACTGTACAGCCACTGGAGAGGGGCTGAAGAGCCGCGTTCAGCTCCAGAGCCGCGGGTTGCCGAACCCTGTGCGGAACCGAAATTGTATAGTATATTGGACGTTTTAGTGTCTCCTGTGTCCATCCCTTTTAGCTGTCCTCTGGAAACACTTCCGTTGTGTTGTCACCTCTATTTGCAGCGCGTTCGTCTATTTGCTGCGCGTTCGTCTATTTGCAGCGCGTGTGACTATTTGCTGCGCGTTTCTGTAATGTGTTGTGTTGTGTTGTGAAATTGATGGAGATGTTTTCTTACTTTGCTTGTGTTTTGTCAACTTGCATGTGTTTTGTCAACATGCATGTGTTTTCTTAAGCTGATGTTCGTTGAGCTCTCAGGGCCACCGTACTAATAAAGATCCATGAATTATTTTCTGAGAAATATTAAAAAACGCAACTAAAGTAAGTGAGATAATACATCCTGGATCTGCCCCCATATCACTCTCCGCACCAACAATTTATGAGTTCTTGCCTGATCCCTACCACCAAGTTTCATGGTAACCCATGGAGGGTAAACTTAACTCAGGCTGTATGCTGGCACCCGTGGGTGCTTGGCATTCTCTGTGGGATAATATTGCTGCCTATGCTTTACTTTTCCATTGTAATCCTTCTCATGATCTGTATTGCTTAAAGTCAATCTCAAAATATTTTGTTTCAGGTCATATCTACAAATTTGTTAATCAATTCAAAGTCCCCACTGTTCTCTTTAATATAGACGTACATTCAGAAACACTGACGCACATTAGAGAGCAGGTTATAGAAACAAAGAGCAGCTGTACGACTTGCAAGTTCTGAGGTGTAATCCTGCCCCCCTTGAGGCCAATTGTGGCTTCTTCACTCTTCCACTGAATAATCAGTAAATATTTTCTCTACGCTATTAAGAACACCAGCCAATTATTTCCCTTATAATTACTAAGACCTAATTTTCAGTTTGAAATGTTTTTTTCATCACAGATACACTAACCATTATAAGAGTTCCCTAGGCAGCTGTTAACCCCCTGGAGCCACGTTGCTGTCTTAGTAAAGAAAATCAGTTTTTTTAACCCGCCCGTAATGTTATGGTCCAATCATACTAAACGTTGCCTCTTCATTAAAGCTGCAGCCTGTCCTTACACAATGGAATGTGGAAGTAGAGAGAGGTTTGTGTGTCACAGCAGTGGATCATTGTCCTTGGTAGTTTCCCTTGCCCTCTGCACAGTGAATGCAGGGATAACATGTCATCCTTATAACTCTTAGAATAGAGACATTAAATTGAACTTAATGTAGGCAATCTAATGATGATCAAAATGTGTTTTTGGTCGGAAGGGAACTTAATCAAAGCTTCTCTTCGATATTGCTTTTATCAAACAGGGGTTCAATTCTGGGAATGAGAGAAATTAATTTCTCTTTATCTTTTATTGCGTTTTTAATAAATGCCCCTGCTTGTCGTCCATATTCCCAGACACACGCACAAACTCACAACCCAGCGAATCTCAGTGCAGCAGGGGGATGAATACCAAACAATCATATCACCGAATAATCTGTGAGTGAATCACCACGTCTACAGTCGATTTTCTTATAGGCTTAACAAGCAGAGGCAAGAAGGATATACATCTCTCTGTGTGTGTGTGTGTGTGTGTGTGTGTGTGTGTGTGTGTGTGTGTGTGTGTGTGTGTGTGTGTGTGTGTGTGTGTGTGTGTGTGTGTGTGTGTGTGTGTGTGTGTGTGTGTGTGTGTGTGTGTGTGTGTGTGTGTGTGTGTGTGTGTGTGTGTGTGTGCGTGGTTACGCAAACTTAAGGAATTACAGTGTGAGGAACAGATTTGCATTGGTTTGAGATGCCATCTATCTTTCCCTCCCTCTTCTTCCACCTCTCGTCAGCCCTCCCTCTCTGATTTCATTTCCTCTCCTCTCATCTCTTTTCCTGTCATCTCAGTCTGTACTTGAATATCTTTCTCTCTCATTACATCTTCTCTGACTTCACTGTCTGCTCCTTAAGGTGCAGGCTTTCACTGGGCCACTGAATTATACCACTGCGGATTGATCCATCCTCTGGACTGTGTGTCTCTGTCCTAACTCTGCAGCTTCAGATCATGCCCAAACTAATAAAACTATCTAATTTTACATATTTGAAAAGTCCAAAGTGAGGTTCTAGTCTGAATAATGAAAACTGAAGTCTTTCAAATGTATGATTATTACATTGGCAACATTCTGCAAATATGAGAAGAAATGTGAAGGAGACAATTGTCTCTTCCCCCAAACTTGTTTGAGCATGAAGGTAGATTTTGTATTTGTTCATGAATATGCAAAATACGAAAAAAATAATAACTGAGTAAAAGAATAATTATTATTACTTACCATTTTGCCAATACATGAGGATAACATTGTGAATTTGAAAAACAGTTTTTTTCTCAAATTGTGCAGGTGCAGATTTTAAAATATAAGATGACTGGACATTACATTAAGGAGTCCTTGGTTTCTATTAAATGTATTTCTATAAAGAACTGTACATAAATAAAAAGTATGCTCTTGTCAGTTGACTTGAGAAACACTCTGGAAGTCTGACTAGAATAACAATAGTTCACAAGATTGGTTTAATTGATTCTTCATCACCATCGTTTTCTGTCGATAAATCTTAGGAATAGGTTTAGTCGGATGAGTACTTTCTGGGTGACAGTGGGGATATCAGGCTGGGGGGTGGGGGGGGGGGAGATCATGCTGGTAGTGGCTTGCATCATTTCCTGAATACTAAAGAGAACAATATATTGAGAGAGATTTTTGTAGAATTTCCAACGGGGCTTCATTACGAGTCCCTGTGTGTGTGTATGACTGAATGGCCATGTTGAAACATAAAATGAAGTAAAGGTTCAAAAAGATAAGAGGTGTCCAGCACTCTGCCAGATGGAGTCTGGGCACAAATGGTTTTGCGGGTAAACTCGCCGAGTCATTCTTGTAAACCAACCTCTCCTGAAAAAAACATTTAGAAAGAAAAGAAGTAGAAATAAATTTAATTTATGATTTAAAAAGTAAATGGAATACAGCCACAATGTACCAGTCATTTGATTTCTACAGAAATTGATTTAAGATGAATAGAATTTAGTACAAGTGTTTTTTCCGCTCTTTCTTTAAAACATGTTTTAATATTTTGCAGGAAATATTTTTATTAACGGTACTGATGGGATTCTTGAAACTGCATTTTATTATACTCAATCACTGTTTACCCCTTTCTTACAGTACATTTTATCCTCCTCCTTCGCTTCATTTATCCATCTACACCTTTCTTTCCCTTCATTCATCAGTCCCTGTCTCTTATGACCGCCTTTACAGCCTTATGTTCTCCTCTATAATGTCCTTCCTTCCTTCCCTTCTTCCCTCCCCCCTCTCTCCCTCTCTTATGCTCTCCCTGTCTTCCTCTCTGCCAGCCAGGGCTGCAGGCTTTCGGTAGCATTACAGCGTGTAAACCTCGGATTACAGCAGCCAAAGTCTGCCTAGCACGGCATGCCTCTGTGGATCACAAATACTCAAGAGTGTGAACACACACACACCCACCCTCCCACCTCTTACACAAACTCACACGTAGGATATTTACAAGGCCACGGACACTCGTGGACCTTACAGACAGGAAATGCACATCTCAGGCAGTCTCACACACGCTATGTAGAGAAACAGAATGAATGCACACACACAGATTACTGCACAAACATCGACACTATTCTGTTCCAGCTCGAGTTCTCCTGAGTCCCTCTGAACTCCCCACATCACCACCTTGTGTGTGTGTTCTTTACGTGTCTACTTGTTAGTACCGCGGTTTACCCCATCTGCCCTCCCTGTGATTTACCCTGTTGTGCGCCGCCTCTCTCCACATAAGATGTGAGGGACACGTGAAAAGATTACACACTTCGCTGTGCTCCTCCTCGTCTCCTGCTGGGATGTTCATGAGTGACCCTTTTCCTAGAAATTATAATCAAGCTTATTTACTGGATAAGTCCGTGAAAACATTGACTGACAACATATTTCCAGTCAATTTTTCCCGACAATATTCTCTCATGAAATTACCCATCTGCTCTACAGCAGTTGAAGCATGATAAAACGTAATGCTTGGGTTAAGGGACTCTCTGGGTTTGGTTAATGTGAGGAAAAGATGGTCTTCTCGGATTTACACTGAAAACGTCCACATGAGTCCATTGATCCCCTTCGCTAACATTAATCAGCGTTTATGTTGCGTGAGCCTGACCACAAATAGGACTCAGTAAGTAATCTGTGGTCCTGGTATCAAAGGCTGCAGGATAATTTGTCTTCACCTAACAAATACAAATACAAATATCCACCCACTCTCTTCCGTGAGTAGCTGACACATATTTTCACAACTCCTTTTTCGTCTCCTTGTTTTCCCGATCTCGATTTAACTAGCGGGTTGCAGCATACAGCACGGTGTGCACACATACACCAACAATACAAAAATGTTGTCATTTGTCTTTTCTGATACTACATCAGTGCATCAGATGTGGGAGAGGCTCAACGCTGATTAGCTGTCACGACATTGTGCCATGCAAATCTTTCACTCAAGTCCAAATATTTTAACTTGAGCGGGTGATGCAAATTTGGTGTCATTCCCGTTTATTGGCATTATTCAGTCATATGTCTTGCCTCCTCCATGTTAGCTGATGGGGACAAACTTAAAAGGCCATCATTCTCTGCAAATATATATCTCTCAAAGATGGTTCCTGTCATTATCACACTGATATAAGTATGGTGTTGTAAGTACACTGATGTAAGTACATGTTTTTATGGTATCAAAACATGTTGTTTCAGTCAGTAGATGACACATAATACTTTGTAGATACTTTACACCGTAACACAGAACCTGCCTAACTAGTTGTGTATTTATCAACCTGATTTCCTGCAGTTTGTCCTATTAGACACATGTATTACTTAGTATTTGCCTCAAGGTCTCCTACTAGACTGAAGCTGTAGTGCCGCCCCTCAGTTGTCACTTTGGATTAAAGCACCTGTCAAATTAGTCAGCGTATATGGAAATGTGCACAAGCTTGATAATCTCTTTGTCATGGTTTAGGGGTTGGAAATTCCCTGTGGGATGTTTGGCTGTGCAGGTGCTTAAGGGTGTTAAGGCATCCACTTTACATTTCATACTTTCATCAGTGTCACAGAGGGTTTATTTTAAACATTTTGCTGCTTCAACAGTTGATATTCTGAATGAGTAAAAGTTGCCCTCCCTAGAGCAATTCACCTGAAAACATATATTAGTTTTTTTGGGGGCAGGAAAGCCGCAGGCAAAGAACGGGTGAGAACAAAGAGAAGAATATTATGTGTCCTGAATTTAATTTAAATTGTGTTTTTATGTGAAAAGGTGGATCTGCCCTTTTATAGCACATTAGTTCAACTTTACCTCCTCTTAGCGTCCTCCTGATGTCGAGACTGCTGCTTCAAGTTGCTTTCGACTCTCGCTTTTTTCACCCTCAGCCCTAAGTGCATCCATCCGTGCATGTATCTTCTGTTGTGAAGGTCGTTCCTCGTTGCACATCCACAATGATCCATCCATCTATTTATTCACGTCTCGCCCCCATCCTCCCTATCTGTGTTGTTGTCTCGTCCCGCTAGACAAGTGTCAGTTAGCTGGAAAGGTCAAGAGATGTGTTAATGCAAAAAAAAGACTGCTCATGGACGTAACCAGGCTCAGAGACAGGCCCTCGGTGAACATCGGGAATCGGATTGACAGGAACCCAAGTGTTTTTGTCTGTTTATATTTGTGAGTGTTGGAAAGCTGAGAAGACGAGGTTGTTAGTCTATTCCCGACCGGAATGGCTGCAGAACGTTCCCTGACTGTCCACACGTGCGACACACATACTCACACACTCTTACAGACTAAGAATGTCAGTGTCCGTTCCCTCAGAGGTACAGTACGTGATGTGCAGCGGTCGGCTGTCTACCGGACCTGTCAAAGTCTAAGCCGATTACTGAGTGACTGACCAGCTCTGTTAGTGCACAGACTGTCAGACGGACTGACATGCTGGTTTACTACCTAGGTGCAGCTGACAATCTGAGTATTGATCTGCTAATTTTTTTTTACTTTCTCAAGACAATTGGAGTTATTAACTCTAATAATAAAGTGAATGAATACAAAACTAAATGAAATTTGTTTTTGATTACAGGCATTATACTTCTGGTGTCCCTTTAAAAGGAAACTTTTTTTTTTTTTACATCTTTCAACCAAAAAAAAAAGAATGAATTCAACAGATATTAAACCAAAGTTAGAGAGACACGAACAAAGGTTTTTGCCTCTAAAACGATCAGTCATTTGATCTAAGAAAATCCACCAAGTAAATTGAACCGCATTCTGGAATTTGCCATTGATGTGAATGTTGTGATGATTGCTCTTGTCCTATTATGAGCAAATTGAATTAGTATGCTAATTTCACTGATTATACTTTTCATTTTTTAATATACACTCTTTACTTCTGTAGCAATAGATTACCTACTTATTATTCCTCAGAACGGGTTCTGCAGAATTTCAAAGTCTCAGTGTCCCATGGTGTTTGCTTGATCATGGATTATATATATTTGTTTACATATAGACAATATTCATACATAAATGCATTCATACTAGAAAGTGTAGTGACATTTTTTTTTTTTTATAAATTTGCTTTTCTGTGTTTTTAATCCCATTTCCAAAGAGCAACAGTGAGTTTAAAAGAGGAAGAAGACAGTGAAAGTGGTTCGGTTAAGTTTCACTTATAGAACAGACAGTATCTGATACCAGTGAGTTTCATGTAGAGTTGTGGATTTCTTCCTCTCTACGGTAGTAAGTCACAAAGTTAGCGTATTAGTGTTATGAATGTACATCACTAAGATAACCCCCCAACCCACACATGTTTGGTTCACACAGGTTAGTAAAACTAAAGTATAATCATGCTGAACATGTCAGGCCCCTGATGGCTTAAGACCATAATTCAGAGGGAAATTTTATATTTCATTCCATTATGATATCTCGCCACACACAGTACGTGCACACATGTATAATTTATAACCCTATGTATGTACATGTATTATTTATAACTCAGTGGTATTTAATGACTTCAGATAATTCCTGCTGTGCTTAACTACACTTTACCGTCCATGTGGGATCAGTTCTTCATTTGTAAATGCATCTTTATGTCAGCCTGTGAGAGTCTGTGTATACTTGTATTTATGGCTTTGTGAGGACCATATTGAGAAGAGACCTTATGGACCCAGGGCATTTGGGTCTGTCAAAGGGCTGTTTTAGGGTTAAGACTTGCTTTAAATTATTTGGTTAGAATTAGGGCGAGGTTAGAGCTAGGTTGAGGTTAAGACACAGCACTCGAGGTCGGGGCTTGGTTAAGGTTGGGCACCAGCATTTAAAATAAGATGAAAACGAAAAGGAGTATTAAAATCCAATAAAAAATGTTAATTAAAATTGCCAGTTGACAAAAGGTACTCGTCCCAGAGCCACTGGCAGGGCTAGATTAGGGTTAGAACACCACACAACACTCTGAATGAGTAGAACGAGGGGAACAGGCATGCAATGTCAGGGTTTGGCATTTAGTTGTGATGTTAAAGATTAGGGCAATGGGGATGGGGTATATATTCAGCACTGATTGTCATAATTCAAATAGAGCTACAAAAATACATGCTATGCACACATGTAGGTTTGCATAACTGCTAAGTGCCGTCTCTCCCCGCACGCTGTATGTGTGAAGTCTCTCTAGAGAGAGATAGCTGGAGAGAAACAAAACACTTCAAGGGTCCAAATCGTAAGTTTAAATATCATCTACACACCAATACACATGTGTAAGGTAGCTCTTTCTTCCTGCTTGTGAAAGAGAGCAGAGAGGCCTGAAGACTTATAGAAGAAGGCCTGCCTGCATTAAGCACAAATACTACATTAATCAGAAATTTAAGAAGAAAGGCTGGCAGAAAGTGAAAGAGACAAAAGCTCCCATATAAAAAAAACTACAAACACACAAATAATATGCACCTAATTCATCATTTGTAATGTGTTTCTCTCTGATGAAGTTTCCGTCAGTTCACTTAAGTTTGCAAAAACAAATGTATTCTCATTTGCCAAACATATCTCAAAGGCAGAGGTAAATTGATTCTAAAGAGATGTTATGGCAACTGCATTTGTGATTGTTCTTTATTGAGGCAGTAATTGCTCAAACATTTGCTCATTTTTCAATAAAGAAAGGTCACAAAATAAATTAAATGATAAAGAATTTGAATTATGAAGTTACTCACTCATTTACACTTTAGTATCTAAAAGCTAATTTAAGCGGAAAGTTTGTATAGAGGCCAACACATACCAAACACACACACACACACACACACTCACACAAACACATTTGTTAGTACTTTTATCTTGGTATTGATACTCATTGACATAATACATTCCCTAACCACTTGCCCTAACCTCAACCATCCACAGTAGATGCCTAACCCTAAAACCAACTCTCATGTTGCGGGGACCTAACTTTATTTACAAAGTATATTGGTATTCTTCGTGTGGACAAATAACATATCATTTAATTTGTGTTCCTCTCCATTATTTGGCAACCTGGTTTAGACAGCTGATTATTTCTTTGTATCAGACCTAGTTAAAACACCAAAGAATACCACACAACCAAATGACAACTACATTGACACAATGACACAGAATGGTAATGCACATCTCTGTTAAGGCCCGACAGTTCCTTTATGAAACCCCATTAAATGTCCCTGGATTTTAGATCTACTATGGCCTTCATCTGTACCAAAACTAAATTATTTTCTGCACTCTTCCATCAAGTTTCATGGTTATCTGTCTATTCGTTTTTGTGAAATCCAGCAGTTAACAGACAGACAGACAGACAGACAGACAAAAACAATCTCCTTGGTGAAGGTTATTATTAATAATATAGATTGTTATGTAACCCTGACCTACAGGCTTTTCTATATGATTACAGATTTGTCTCTCAAGGGTAGAATCATCAGGTGTGGCTATTCCAATATCCCATACACATATCACATTTAAATTTCATAAGCCTCCTTAACCAGGCAATATCAGACTGCTGGAAGGCTCCTATATCCAAAGAAACAGACTTTATGCCCCTTTAGGTTGCAGGACATGTTAGAACCGGCATATCTTCTTTCAGTGAGAAGTGAAAATCAGGGAAGCTTCTCTTCGGGCAACAGCAGGAATCTGCTACGTTCTCATGAGCTCACTTGTCCTGTAAGTCCAGAGTTTTGTCATGATCTCTTCTGGCAGTATGTGCTGTGTAAGCTGCATGTTCAGGAGTGCAGGAAAAAAACATCTCAAGTAACTTTCTCCTGCTGTCAGACATTTTTCAGACAATTTAGTGAAGGATATACAAAATGTCGAGGCTGCCCAAACAATAAAATAAACACTGTCAAGTATTGTGTCATGAATTTGCAGAAGGTGTTTATTTGTAGTCAACTAGATATCAAGTAGGCAAAAGACAAGAACATACATTAACATTCAACGTAAATAATCATTGGTCATTTGTGTAGCATCTCAACGTAATGACCATGAGCTCACTTATTTAATGATGAACATAGGTGAATTATTGAAGCTTAAATGAATGAATAGACTCACAAAAAAATCTATATTATTACTTGATTAAATTTTTGAATCTTGTCATTTTTTTAACAATAAAAGTATAATTTTTGAAATGGCTGTTTGTAAGTGGAACTAATTAAAGAACTTCAAAGAATTAAAGAAAGCGTTTATAGATTGCCTCACTCTCTGATGGATTTTCCACATACACAGTAAACATGTTGTACAGTCCAACACAGGCTCGTTAAGACCCTCATAACAGTAAAAAAAAAAAATATTTCTTATAGGCCTGTCCATCTGAACTGTAAAACAGGATCATTACTGTAAAGCGAGCAAAGTGTCATTATTATTCCCTCTGATATTCCTTGACGAGCTCCTCCAAATGCAGTTAAATGATTGAATGACAGTAACGGCACCCGAGGTGATTTTCTGGAGGTGAAAACTGTATCGAACTGGAATGAAATATACCCAAGGTTGTCGTCAAACACCCATTCTATAATAATTAGTGGCGAAGCCAAAGAGACGGCCGGTCGGATCATTGGTTCCGTAGGTTTTAGAGTTTTTGTTCTTGTTCACTGATTATCACAGTGTTTTACATGCAGTGTTGCAAATGAATTAGGTTCCCCTCAGCTCACTTTGTGATTGAGGTGCACTGAACATTTCCCTCTGCCATATCTCTACTGTTATCATGTGTTTGAATGCACCTTCAACACATCACATCAAGTCTCTATGAATGAGCTCTGAATACACAAATATGTTTTTCTTTTTACCGCATGCATTGAAAAGAAAAACCAGCAACCCTGCTTGCCAGCAATATTTCATTGTAGCTGTTCTCGAGCAAGCCAATTTAAATATAGTTGCTATACAGGTAGACAGAGAGAATAAAGATTTTAATGGCTGACTTTATTTAATAATTTACTCAAAACATCAGCTTAGAACAACACTATCAAATAAAATAAGTGAGTCGAAAGGGCAGGAAAGAAGAGCAGTGTTTGTGAGACGAGATAAGTGATGTGTGGGAATACATTCGTGCAGCAGAATATACCATAATACCGACAGTACATGCTTGGAAATGAACTACTTCTCACCGAGGGAACCTAGTGGATGGGCACACAGACTATAAGGTGGAGATCTGGCAGCCGTTGGTGCAGAGCAGTGATATTACTGCAGCGTGGCCTGCATGCTGCAACAAGCTGTCCCCTCTCTGTTAGATGACAGACTGAGAGAGAGTAAAGACACAGAGGGAGAGATGGAGAGATGGGTCTGTGGGCTGAAAAGAACTGGGAAAGGGATTGAAGGAAAGATGGAGAGGGGAGAGGACAGAAGGACGGCTCGGTATGCAAGCTGTTTGGAGACTCCGCCGACACACATGTTGCTCACCAACAGGGGAGAAGGAGGAGTGGAGTGTGGGGACGCTGGAGGAGGGAGCGGTAGACAAGAGCAGCAAAAAACTGCTCAGCAGCTTGTCTGCGTTTGTGCCCGGCTACTGTCTCTTTACTGCAGTGGCAGACGTGAGTGCTTGGCAAAGACAACAGAGCAAGTGTGACACAGCGGCAGCGGCTGGAAGCGACACACCAGTGTTTGGCAGATGAAACAAGGTTAGCATGGGGAAAAGAGAGAGTTTAGAAATAGACGGATGAAAAACAATATTCGGGTTTTCTTATATGTCGGTGAAGAGCAAGATAAACTGCAAGGAGTTGTGAGAATTCTACACAAACAATTCAATATTGCAATTCATGGCCCAAAATCAAATCTCTCCCTTCACTGGTGGAGCTCCGGTTCTGGGGCAGTCAATACCGAAATAGCCCGGGTCATGGGGAGCTGCTCTTTGTTTACCAGAAAGAATTTAAGTCAGTGTAGAGTAGAATATTTTTCTTCATACTTTCTCTGATGGTTTTTGTTTTTTGCAACTGCCTGTGCATATCGATTTTGTCTCGGCCTCTAATTGCTTTCAGAACACTCTGCAGCGATTCCAGCTCTGTTGTTTAAGAATGTCACCCGGCATCGATTTGTGTTTGTGATCGCCAACTATTCATGTATGTGACAACAGCAACCAAAAGCCACAGATTGTTGCACAGGGTGCTTTTTATGTGTTTGCCACAGAGAGTGGGAAATTCACGAGGCCCCAAAAAAACCCTCCGTGACTGTGCGATGCCATTTAAACCAGACGATACCTGCAGGCTGTTTGATTGTGTGTCTGTTGTGATGTGTGGGGTTTGTGTGTTTAGAAACGGTGGGTGAGTTCTGCAGAGAGTTGTAGCAGTAAATGAGTCCTTCGGCCCCCTCACAGCACTCATTCAAAATCCAATTACTTTTAAATATGTGTAGTTACACATCCCTTAAAGTGCCTGAGTATGAGCTACTGAACTGTTCACGCCGAGTCGCCGACTGAAGACAGCTTAGATCTGACCACACCTCCAAACACAATCTACATAGACTGACTACAGAAGCAGGCATTACACAAAGTGATGAAGGCATCTTGCTCCTGCTGGTCACTAAATATACAGGGTCAGGGCCCTATATCAAGTTATTATTCACTATTATTTATTTGTGAGTAAAATTACATTTCTTTGTATTTTCCAGCCGAGTAGATATCAAATGGAAAGTTGACTGTAATTTAATAAAAAACTGATGTTTTAATCCACTTTCAGCTTAATCAGTGGGTTTGGTGAAATGCAAACAAGATAAAACTGCTCACTAAACCAGTAGGTGCACTTAATTTCAGTGAGTGCACGATTAGAAGTCAGGCTGAATTAACTTGGACGAGGATCAAATCAGCACTTTGCCAATGTGAAACTACTACGGAAGTACTTGATATACAAAATTGTAGGTTTAGGTTTAAAAATGTAAGAAAAACAAAAATAAACTACAGGAACACAAATCTGACCTTTACCCACATGTACGCATTCACACACCTCAATATCTCTCCAATGATAAGTTGAAGTGTGCAGTTATTGTATGTGTTAGGGCCTTCCAAAGCACACATGTACATGTACTCTAACCATTGCAGGTATTGTATGTACGGTGGCCCTGAGAGCTCAACGCAATGCAATTTAAGAAAACACATGCAAGTAGACAAAGCGCAAGCAAAGTAAGAAAACATCTTCAGCAATTTTACAACCCAGAACAACACATTACACACAACACATTACAGAAATGCGCTGCAATTACAGAAAACAACAACAAAAGTGTTTCCAGGGGACAACTAAAAGTGATGGACACATCCGTTTTTTTAATTGTGGGTATTTCGTTGCATTTTATATTTTTTAATTGGCAGGCTAATAGTAAGCAAACGTCAACGCCCGGTTAGCATAACAGAGCTGCAGTAACATCTGCGATCACATTAACCATTATCAGACAGACACCGACTTTAACAACTCCAAACTGCGGCAGCAACAACAACCGGACTTGTCCATCCCTTTTAGTTGTCCCCCGGGGACAGTTCTGTTGTTTTCTGTAATTGCAGCGCATTTCTGTCAAATTAATGAAAATGTTTTCTTGTGTTTTCTTAAGTTGCAGTGCGTTGAGCTCTCAGGGCCACCTCATAAATGTAAGACATATCTGTATATCTGCGTATATTTCAAGATGTACACGGTACTCGCTTTGCATTTGGGGCACATGTCACCAAAACAAATATTGTCCCATTGACTATTAAAAACAAGTGGGTGATATCCAGAGAATACAGATAGTGGTGCAAACCATTGCCTCCATTCTGAGTACCCTGACGCAAAAGAGAACAACATGGGAAAAAAAGTCAATGAAACAAATGACTGGAGGAAACATCAAGCTGTGATGAGAAAACATAATGCCCTGCTGTGAGACATACAAAATCTCACTTATCACCACTGCAAAATGACAACAGCTGCTAGTGAGAGTGATATGAATAAACAACACTTATTCATATCATATTGTTTGCTTGAATCTGTTTGTTCCTACAGATGCAGCATTGATTCCCCCTCAAAGCTACATTAAGGCTACAGATTTGCAGACTCTCCATGTTGTATTGTTTTTCAGTTTATTGCCATCACATTAGACGTTATGATTTTAATGGCATCGATAAACAAACACAAATGATAGTAAACATTTTAATGCCCACGTTTCCTGATGGCTTCACAGATTATAATGTTCGCGAAAATTCAAGCTTGGGGAGAACTTTTTTTTTATTTTGCCGATCAATTCCTCAAACTAAAATGACTGAATTGCATTTTCCTTTTATATGGTGCCGTAAAAATGCAATTCAAAACAGGGTTTCAAAGAAGCCGTTGTGTGCATTCTAAAGCAGAATTAATCCAATTTAGGTAAATATATTGGAAATGTAATGGTAAAATGTGAGACATGTAGAGATTTACAGAAATAGTGTGGAACAATGCACTCTCCTGAAAGTTGTAGATGCATAGAGTGAAAATCATTGTGGGATGCTAATGGCAATGTTTTGAAGCCCGAGTCTACAAAGTAACGATCTGGACACAGTGGGTCATTCACTTAACATGCACACACACGCCCACACCCACATATGCACATTTATTTCATGCTGTTGGGGGGAAATGAGCCCTTATCTGGAGCTGTGGAGATAAGCAGAGGCAATGGGCCACTCTAGCAGCCTCTGACACACACACACACACACACACACACACACACCACACGGAAAGCTGTCTCCACACTCTCCTGTTAAATGAAAGTCACAACATTATAAATATAGAGTGGAAGTATTGATATTCAGATAATGTAGCAGAGCCAGTTTCGCTGTAATACTTGTTATTTTATTTTGTTCTGACTTTCTCTCCTATGTCTCTTTCTCATTCATTCTCTGTTCTTGGAAATGATTAACGTAAACTATCTACCATTTGTAAATTAGTCTGAGAAGTTTAAACTATATTCATAGCAGTGGTTCCCAAATCGTCTGTGAGGCAAGTCCAGGTTTGCTGTGGTAGTATTAGGGAAATGTACAATATTATTATTGCAATACTACTATAGTAAAACAGGGTTCCACAGTGCCACCATTTAAGTCTGTCAACTGTGAAATATCCCTTGGTCGCACCAGTGCGCAAAACATTTAGCTGGTGCTTCTCTGTATTTGATCGAGTGCGAGGAGATGTAGCCTATGTAGAACAGTGGAAACAGAAAGTGTGAAAACAGTTTGTACTATACGGACCCTCGCTGTAAAACGATTAGTGCCGGTGCTTCAGGATCAGAGCAGAGGCAGCAGTTGGTTTGTACCATGTCAGAGTCTGAGAGTCCTCCCTCCACACACCCGCTCACTTGACACTGTAACGTTCAACACAAACACTAATGAAGGGCTTACCTTAATATTTTTGAGAATGCAAGTTAGAAGTTACCTTGTTCAGTTTACAGCCTTCGTTCTTGAGATGCAATCAAACCCAGCCTCAGTAAAGAAATACAAATGCATATGGGAATTGTCAAGAAACATTATAATAGTTATAGTACCCGGGTGCCAAAAGGTGCACTGAGAAATTTTGGGTGCATCTAAATGAAAATGTGTGTTACACATAAAATGCCTTGATAGACAGCCTGTGTGAAGGAGAGCAAATAAAAAAAAGAGAAAAACGGTTTAAAATGGATAACAAGGGTTTTGTATGAATAAGAATACTGGTGTGCCTTGTGATTTTGGCTAGTCCTGCCTTGTGCAGAAAAAGTTTGAAAATGTAAGGCATTTATTAACATCCAGTGGTGATCAACAAATGAAAGCAAGTAAAGTACACTTGTTTTTTTATGTACAAAAATATGTATTTCCTATCTGAAATTTTTGAGCTGGCTAATTAAAGTAGAATCCAAAGGATACGTCCAGTGAAGAGGTCCTATATCAAATTGCTGGATAACAATTGCTGATAGTACGGCTGGTGCCTACACTGTACGACCTCCCCAACTAATCAGTCCTATCAGTTATAGTAATTCATTCACCACATTCATTGCAGATAAACGCCAATGCAAACCTACTTCTAATGAAAGAAAGCTTAACAACTGTGTGCACCGGTCATCACGATATGAGAGAATGAAAAGCATTGGAGGGGTGACATGTCCATTCTGTCTACCGTCATGCTGAATCTCTGTATTGTAATAAAATCATTTCATGCGGACCTCCTCATGACATCACTGCAGTGTTTCCAATTGATTACTTAGACTGTGGCAGTGCACCGTGGTGTAATGTGTCCCATCACATAATGACACACAGCTTTAAATATCTCAAACTCGCTGATTTGTCCGGCTGTCAAAGTCTCTCACTATCTCACAGTCCGACTGACCATTTGCAGCATACAACCTGCCTGCATCTTTGGTCTGTTAAAACATCCATAGCGTCTTTAGCATCCTCAGCTGTCGGGCTGGCAGAATTTGGCATGAACTTGGCAGATACCACTTTCTGTGCGGGTTCACATAACAAGTGCACAGTTATCGTTATGGGCGTTATAGGCGACCTCAAATTAACACCAACCCTCCTCTGTGAGAGCCTATGCAGTTACTGGAAGTGATTAATTTGGTCACTTAGTCACATCATTGAAATTACACAATATACAATTCATGGTGAGAGAGGAAGAGTCGTATTAGATGTGTCTTTAATGTATAATGTGCATGTCAGTGTGGATGGAGTGAAGTCACATGACCAGTCTGGTCCTCCTGATTGATCGGCCCCTCCGGGAGTAGTGTATTACTCTGTGATGTTGATTGGTGTGTCTCTCCTCATCATATTGGCTGATGATTAAACACTAGGGGATAGGCAACACAAGCCACCGTCTCTTAAGGGTACAGCAAAATGTTAATGCTAAATCTTTACATTATTCATTGTCTCGTTTCATAGTCTTGATTTAGCACCTCAGAGAAACACGTGTGTTTTTCATATCGGCTGATAAAAGGTCCAACTGGCATTCGTACCAACATATAGTAGTCTTCTGGGGATCACCGTTGTGTGTGTGTGAGTGTGTGTGTGTGTATGCATCTGTGGGTGTGAGTTTCCTTGTGAGGTCATGTCTCAATATCACTGTGAAAATCAACACCATGCCAGTGTTGAGATCCACACCTTTAAAGTTAAATAAGGAAAATTGTCAGCTCTGTGAATAGACAAGGGATGCCCATTAAACATTGTTACGTTAAGTGTAAATGCGTTGCATTATCTGCTGCACTTTTTTAGACAGTCTACAACAACATAGCCATTTAAATGTGAATGTTTTTTGGAGTTACTGTACGTGCACAGTTTTCTGGATTTCCAGGAGGCGTGCTCAGCTCAGGTGTGAAAGGGAAGTGGAAGTCCCTCTGTGCCATTGGCCTCTTACGCTGGCATGTGGCTTCACAGATGATGTTTTACAGCTTATACACGGCCATGTTTCTATAAGCACTCAGAGTACCACTGCGCTGTAAATTTATCTTTTACAAGTCTCTCATCATCTCTGCTCACCACGTACCAGTATCTTGTTTGCCTGCCATATGCTCCCGATCTCCCGCCTCGCTTTCCCCCGCTCTCCGAGTGCCTCCCTCTCTTGGTTGAGTTATCTCTTGCCGTGTGTGTCCTCTCTGTCTCCTGTTTTTGAGCCATTTGCATCTTTTTGACTTTCACATGCAGCTCCTCACCCGCTCCTATTAACACGCTGCACATATACACTGAGGTAGCAGGGAAGGGTTACGGGCAACATATGTGAGCATAGCGTCAGACTCACATGCACACATTCACACTCTTTGATCAAGGGCTCTGTTGACATTGGGATTGTAGAAAGAAGAATTGCACAGCACTAGTTTTTTGTACCATAAAAACAGTTAGTTGGCTCATCCACAGATAAACTGAAAATTACCAATGCCTCTGTTTTCTGCATACAAAATGGAGAAAGAACAAATATAGGGGATACAGATTTTTGATGTGTGTGGGACACATGCGACAGACTCGTACTCTAGCTCCACATCTCCCCCTCCAGGCTGCAAACAAGGATAGCATGTAGTGCAGTCTGCTGCACCTGGCTGTGTGAGTTACATAAATGCAGCCACACAGGCAGCTTATCAGTGAATTCCAGTATTTGAAGTCACAGTGATTTTGTAATGATAATTGGAATAATTCTGTATCGCAGCGACAGGAAAGTGAAACTTGCTGCACATCCTCGCCCGTGTTTTCACTGGCTCGGGCTCATGAGACCTTAGTGCAAGTTGAACCTGGAGGCATGTTGAGTATTATGTGTAAGTCAGTGATCTCTTTGTTATTGGCCTTATTAAGTTATAATGTTTGACGTCCCAGGAGATGCAGCATACGTAAGAGGACAGTCAGAAAGACAATTAAACTGTCCATACTGTACTAAATACTGTCCATATGCAGGGACATGAGAAGAGACTAAATCTGGCAAAGTAAATAAATGGCTGAAAATGGCATGCGAAGGACAATAATACTCCAATATACCTTTATAAAGGTCCTGGACAATTTTCTTATCTACTGGGGATGTCAGAAATTGCTGATCGTACTTGAAGTTTAGCAGATTTAAACTTAACCAAAATTACATTTCTATAGATATTTGGAAAGGGATGAGAGCAGGAATAGTTTTACTCTCTAACAGTCTTCCATTGAAGCACAAGGATCACACTATACTAAGGTCCCAAAGGAATTGATCAGAATTGACAGAACTGCACATTTGGCAATATCTTAAATCCTTAGAAATATGGACCACCACATGTTTCACCTAGGCTGCATGCTCCTCTGCTTCTCCGGTGTGTTTGTGTTTTCCTCTCTGCACAAGGCACGCTGTGCAAATTTTGGATTGCAGACAGCTAAATCACTTTTTTGCCCCCTACTTCTTCTCTCTCTACAGGGAATCCAGGGTAGTTTGATCTTCGAAGCTAAAACAATATTTTATTGAAAGCAGAAGGCAGCACATAGATGATGAAAATATGACTAGGGACTCAAATAATGTGGTCCCAGGGAAAAGTTTATGATGCAATTTGATCGACATAGAAGGCTGGGTCAGAATCCTAAAACAATTTTGAATAAAATCACCATCCTATTCTTTAACTGTGCACAAAGAACAAGCCTTAGTGTATTCAGAAACATAAAATGTCCAAAACTGTCAATACAGAAGGGGGAAATAATAGAAAGTTGTTGAGATATTTGTTCTTTGCAGTTCTCAGGCTACTTTTCTTTAATCATGTGAGTGTCTTGTAACATCTCTTCTCTTCTCTTTTCTTTTCAAAAGCAAACATGCATTGCATTTTTTTTCTGACTTTGTTACATAAGCAATGATGTGTCTTTGTTGTTTCGACTGCTCCAACCTGTTCACTGTCAAATGCCTTCTCAAAAATCAACTCATGCTTTTATGTTTTTGGTGCGACTTTGAGATTCTTCGAAGGTGCTAAGGAAATAAAATGTTGTTATTCTTTTATTTTCTTTCTGATCGCACACACATGAACCAGGTGTCCAACCTGTGAATCTAACATTCAGATATTTTTGTTTCTTACAGCTGGCAATGTGGGACCCAGTTCACGGTTTGAACGGCACGCTGACCGACAGGAAATTAGAAAACAACATGAGAGGAGTGGTGCTACGCGTTGTCACCGTCTTGGTGAGTACACCGACATGCTTGTTCTCACATGTGCTCGCCTTATTCAATTATTTGACACGATTGTCCTTTTATCGGCAAATCTGCTCCGTTGTGAATCCAGCCTGTTGTCTAGTTTACGGCTCGTCGTTCAACTCTGTCTTCCTGGGGCAGTTTGAGAGCCTGCATGGGGCAAACAAACATTTATGAGTCAAAGTGTGGAGGGGAGACCTCAACACAGGGAAAATGTAGCAAGGTGAGCCTACTAATGGACTGAGCCATCATCATTTCATTAGCTTCCATTTTGACATTTGACAGCTGGATTATAGAGGCCGTTGGAGTCTTGATGCGAGTGAGATTCCAGCTCTGTCTGTCTCGCCTGCAGCATCGATTTGATTACATCCCATGAGTGCTTTAAAGATTCACCACTGTAAATTCTTCATATCCCTTCTTTGAAGTGAGAAGCAGAGAAGAAAACGCTAATGCCAGACATCTTTCAGGCTATCCCTTTGTCTCTCTCTCTAAATTTTTCTCCAGTCTTTGATTTTGATCACCCTTAAAGGAAAGAAGAATATGAATTGTGTTTTAGAATAGCATCCTTTTTCCCATATGTATGTATGTGTGTGTGTGTGTCTGTGTGTGTGTGTCTGTGTGTGTGTGTGTGTGTGTGTGTGTGTGTGTGTGTGTGTGTGTGTGTGTGTGTGTGTGTGTGTGTGTGTGTGTGTGTGTGTGTGTGTGTGTGTGTGTGTGTGTGTGTGTGTGTGTGTGTGTGTGTGTGTGTGCGTGTGTGTGTGTGTGTGCATATGTGGGTGTGTGTGCATATGTGGGTGTGAGTTTCCTTGTGAGGTCATGTCTCAATATCACTGTGAAAATCAACACCATGCCAGTGTTGAGATCCACACCTTTAAAGTTAAATAAGGAAAATTTTCAGCTCTGTGAATAGACAAGGGATGCTCATTAAACAGTGTGTGTGTGTGTGACCCTAGATAACTGATACCTCATGAGGGACTACAGACAGAAATAGATGTGTGTGTGTGTGTACATGGTATGAAGGGTTCTAAAGGGACCTTTTCAACAGATTGTTCTGCGTTGTCATGGGGGTTCTCTCCTCTAATACAACCATTTTCTGTAAAGCGTGTGTTAGAAAACACAAACCGACACACATGCACAAACATTAAACTGCAAGTGGCATGCTCCCTTCATTCTCACCGCCAGACTGTTGAATAGTTATTGATTAGTCAATTGCTGATGCGATCATACCACAATTAGGGCCAAAGACTCTAAATCAGTGCCATTGATTAGCAGGGAGTGCATTGATTATTAAATGGATGTTACCAGCAAATGGCTACATCATTCTAATTATGTGTCCATGGTCCTATACAGGGCTCAGCAGTGTAACTAGTCAGGTCACAGACACAACTCAATTGATATTTTGCACTGGGAATTAAATTAGTAGGTTTAAACGACTACGTGATAACACTGTGTTCTTCACAGGAACTTGATTTTTGGTAAATCACACAGCGTATAACTCCCTACTCACTGGCTTGCATATGTTCCTGATTTAGTATGTCTTATCTCAGCAGCTGAGTTTTCATCTTTTCCTAATATTATGTGCTACTTAATTATTTTTAGTTTGCACCCCCCATTTCCCTGGTTCTAGTCCATTTATGAGCAGCACGCTGAGCTCAGCTACGGCAGCCTAAATAGGCAGCCACAGGCAGAAGATGTCCCTTTTTTATCTTGAGTTCATATTTTTGGAGCTAATGAAAGAGCAATCATAGTGTTTTCCCCAAATGTACCTAAAGTTGTATTTTTGGATGACAAAGAGGTGCAAAGTTACCACAAGCAACATTTCAGACAAGATGTGATGATTGATTATAATTTATGATTTGTATTAATGATTCAATGTTCCATTCAATTTGCGCAATTCATATTTTCTAGTTAACTTAAGGTAACACTAAACTATTTACATTAGATTGCTCATTTTCATCTGCTCTGGTAGAAGTCACAGCACAGTGCTTGAAACTGATCATTTTGTGACTGTTTATGTAAAACCTGAGAGAAAAAGTCAAATCTTGTCAGGACCTCTTGAATATCTGCATACTACAACATCCAGTACATCCTAAAGTTAGCCTGAACACTCTAACCCTTTTGATTTTTGTTTCTAAATTTGTTAGTATAATAACAATAAGGCAGTGAAAGGGCCAAATGCTAAATGAGCCGCCAATAAAGAAAAGTGTGGATTGAAACAAAACAGCAAACGGCACAACACTTTTTAAGACTTTTTTACAGAATATGCTTGTTTCTAGCCTTGGATACAACCCACACAAATGCACAAGCACTGGTGTTACGGGCATGTTTCCTACTTAATGCACTGGCAGTGAATCTTGGCATTGATATGAACTGTGAGCTGTTGCTTTTCTCCAGTATAAATGTCATTCCTCAAGTTACTTAGCAGTCTGCTGACTTGGTCCGTCTTAAATCCCTGCTGTCCTTGATGCTAGTATTGCACCGCGTTGCTCAATGACTACTAATAGACTCAACCATGGCTAGACTCCAACTTTAAGAAAGTGTAGGTCAAGGTGAGCGAGCAAAAATACCAGATGGGTGTGGGACAACACAGAAGGTTCACCTGACACCAGTGTAATTGTTTGATGCCTTTGTTACATTTTAAAACAGAGATCACAGAGTAAGGGAAAAAAAAGAAAGTGCTCATGGTGTTTTGACCCCGAAGCTACAGGGACTCTGTAATAAAAGCTATTTTACCTGTGTGTATGGGAAACAGCAGAGACTTACCATAGTGTGTTCCAGTTTCTGCAAATACTTGACAAAAATCTGCGGTACAGCATCACAAGTCACGGATTTTCTTCTTGAGTCCCCAATCAGCGCTGCATGTCTATTGTTATGTGATACATATTCTCCAGCTTTATTAAAACAGAGACCAACGGAAAATGTATTTTCATAATGTTATGAAATCTAATCTCCTGCAAAGAATGCTAGAGCTTTTCAAAATTCATATTTCCCTAATTTCTGAGGCAGATCCGTAGAGGATTTTTGAAAATGCTGCACCATGCTGCAAATCACCACATGACTTTGTCATTTCCAGCACTCCCTCAGAGGGCTCTTCAGATGTTATTAGTCTATGTGGGAAATTTATGTTTCTTCCCCAAGTCATGTCTCCAAAAACGCAGGAGCAGCACTGAGACCCCATGAGGCACTTCCAGTAAGAGGAAACGGGGGGATACAGTTCTACCAAAGGAAAGGGGGAAGGAGGAGTGACGAGAATTTGGAGAAGTATCAGCAAGAGAGAGAGGAAATGAAGGGAACAATTGCCAAATGTTTTGGCATGAGTGATAAGTGGGAAGTATTTTAGGATGGATGGATGGATGGATGGATGGATGGATGGATGGTGAAAGAGCGAGGCGTCCTGGACTTGTGTTTTGGTAAAACACAAGTCCAGGCTGATCATAAAGCATTACAAAGCCAGACCACATTTCATACGGTTATTTTTCGTGACAAGGTTTTAGTCTGGAAACCATCGACTGAGTATTGATTTAGCCCAGAGGCTTAAAGTCAGGCCAACCAGTGAGCTATGGGAAGTGTTTACAAAGCATTAAAAAATTAAAACTTGAACAACCCCCTCCAACCTTTTTTTTTAATATAGAAGTTATGTCCGAATTTATGCCTGTATTATTTTTTTACTTCAGATTTATTCAAAAAAAAATGTTCAATATGTTGCAGTGCCTAAGCCAATAAAGCGAAGATATTTGTCCAAATGTTTTACTTTACTAATTTAATGAATCTTTGCAATGCATAGTTAACCCCAGGAATGAGCTTTTGATGTGAAGTTTTAGAGCCTGGGCAACTTGTCATCAGGGTCTTTGTTCCCCTGTACAACATGTTCTCTCTATCATATTTTCGTTTGGTTAATGAAGGTTTAAAGAACGCCCAGAGGGAAGCAATCAGTGGCACTTGTGGGGGGTCATTCAGTATGTATGGATGTGTTTGTTAGTGGGTGCTCCTGTCTTGATTGATGGATGCTTGTGGTGAGAGAGGGGACTTGGCATGCAGCTCCACTCACTGTCTAATAGCTTATTGAACGAAAGCAGCTAGCAAGGATTAGGAACCACCAAGTAAACGTGTGGCATACCCCGCATATGTGCACGTACGTGTTTGTATTTGTGTACTTAATGTGCAGCGAGTATCCAGTCAATAACACACAGGCCCTCGTAAATCTGCAAAGACATATTGGCCTAAAACATATCGATGATCAATAGGGATTTATTAAAGAACAGAGGAAAAAAGAGGGGTGAGGGAGAAATGGTAGGTGTGTGGTGGGGGGGAACTGAATGAAATGCTCGAGCCAAGTACAGTAAATAAAAGTAAACAGCCTTAAATGTCAGTTTTGTTCAATGTGATGTATCTTCAACAGGAAGCTGTGTTCAAGCTGGCAACTTGGGAAGCTGCCAATGTCGATGGCGATTAATCTCCTTAAATTTAATGGTGCAATTATTGATTTTTAGCATATTATATATTTTAATAATGTTGTATAAGTTATGTTTAAACTAATTATTGAACCTGGTTTCTTCCGTGAATAAGAAAAAAAGCTGAGTATGGAACTCTGAGATCTGAGCAAAGACTAAAGTGGGGGGTACATCTCCTGGAATTCCAAGAAGACAAAAAAAACTGCTTCGGGAAGCATTTCATTTAATGAATTTTATAAGTACATTAGTTCCATTTGTCTTGGTACTACAACACCGGGCAGAATACATTTGTGTTAGAGAAACAGAACTGTTTTTAACCATTTTACCATACTGGTAAATAAAATAGTCCACTAATGGTATTTAATTTGCTGCAGCTCCCAGTTCTTAATGTGTAAATTCCCGGTTTGCCTATGTCTGTATAACTTTTTACCTCTAAAGACACTGTAGAGTATTTTTAATCATCAATCAACCAGTGAATGAGGAGAACCATTTTTACCACCAGAGAAAGAATGTGAGCCACTGGGGTGAGAATTCACCCTGACTGTGAAATCACATTTCTGACTCTATAATGAGGGTCATGCATAGAGTAGTGGGCTGTTTGAAAGCCTAAAGGTAGCAGTGTGCCTCGGGTCTAGTTAGATTCAAATGGTTTTGGTAGTGTAGAAAAATTATGATACTGTCCAGGCATTAAAATCCTTAGCTTTGGTTTTTGGTCTTTCCACATCTATTGTTTATCTGATTGTTGTTAAGTCACTTCAAAATTACATTTGTACAATGTAGGCTATCGAGATCACCCTCCCATCCTTTAGCATGAGCCTGTGTGGTGGTATAATGGCCACTTGAATAATTGGGTGATTTAATGCTTGAACGACTGCTGTATTGATCGGCTGCTTGACAGACTCACTGACTGATTGATCCTCGCCTTCTAGGAGGAGCCGTTCGTAATGGTGTCTGAGAATGTTCTGGGGAAACCCAAGAAGTACCAGGGCTACTCCATTGACGTCCTGGACACGCTGTCTAACTACCTGGGCTTCAAGTACGAGATCTACGTCGCCCCGGACCACAAGTATGGCAGCATGCAGCCGGACGGTCAGTGGAACGGACTGATGGGTGAATTAGTCTCCAAGGTAAGAAGAAATGATTTGCCAGTACACACACACACACACACACACACACATACACGCACACATATTCTTACTCTGCAACATAAATCAAATTGAATTATGGGGAACAAGTAAGGAAATAATGAGAATCTAACTTGCTGATAAACTCGCAAAGGAGTGTTTGCTACCTTTTCATGCACTTGTTGGCTACTATTCAAATATATCCGTGCATGCATGCCAGGCATCACTTTTGCTAAGTGGGTTCAAGTTCCATAGGTTGTGTCTGCACTGTTCAATCATAACATCCCAACAAGAAAGGATGTCACATCATCAGCAGTAATTTAAATTATGCTGCCACAGTGCTGAGTTTGACTTCTTGAAATTGGAGAGAGCACCAGCTTCTACGGCAGGTCGCCTGAAGTGAACTAGAGAGGGTCTGACGTCAAAGATTCAGAGCTGTGATATTGCTTATTAGGGGAAGACGTCTGTAAAAATATGGGTCAATTCAAGCATATCCGTGTGTTTGATGCGTCACAACTGGCAGGCACTTGAACTGTGCCAGTGGAAAAAAAAAAAAAAAAGTTATTTGAGATTTCTCAAGAGAGAGTGAAGAAATAAATGTGATTTTCACAAAGATGGAGAGGCCTCTGGTTTGTGGGCAATACATTGGCACAGGTGGATGATAACTGCTTCAACTATAACAACACAACCACATGCAGGTTAGCTGAGGTGGTTTCACCTTTGTCGTCCATTAGCACAAAATATATTTACTTCACTGCTGGGTAACAGCAGTGTCCATCTGTCTACTCCATCATGCCATATCCGTTTCCAATGACAGCTTTGCCATTGGTAGACAGTACAGAATACCTGAGATTATTTTGACAAATTACTAAATATGTTTGATATTTGTGTCCGTATGTTCATATTTTACACCACAGCAGCAAAGAAAGAAAGAAAAAAAGGAACTTCTCTTTCAATTGTTTTGGTCAGAGTAATAATTCAGATTTCTTTTGGGATTATGACTCCATAACAAGTTGAAGAACTCTCAGCACATGCAAGTCTTTTGCTCTCATACTCATCCGTCATCCTGTGAAAAAGAGTCCAAAATCAAGTTTATTTCAAAGTAGGTTTTCACATAGACGGAATTTGCTTTGGTCTTCTGGTGCATTAATATGAACATATTGAAATGTAGTCAGGAGGTAGAAATGTGACGAGAAAGATAAAGAATATTAAAGAGCAAGTCGTGTGAGTAAAGAACAGAGCACCTTCGGCTACAGAAACAAAACCTAGGTTTACACATCAAAAGAAACCTGTAAATATACAAAGCAGCTTAAGGTTTCTCCAACATGTTCTGTTTCTTTGGAGGTCGTCTTGTGGGTGACCTGCCAATAATAGGCCCTGAGTTTACCTTACTGCCTCACTGGACTTTCTTTCATCCTCGATATAACTTACGGATTGTAACAAATGGCTGCGACAAGGCCACTGAAAAATAACGGTAGTAACAACAGTTACATTTTTTTGTATTACCTGAACCGAGAAGAGAAGGGAATTTAGAACTATTTCAGCTGGAAACAGGATTTCAGAGTTCACTGAGCATATATGGAATTTATAATCCTCACTACAATCACAGTAGTTATATTCTTGGAATCCTATGCTTCATGTAAAAGTGCCTTAAAAAAGGGACTAAGTATCTTGCAAATCACCACAATAAAAAACAACCAAATCTTTCACTATAGTTAATTACAAACTCTTTTGGCAGAACACATAGCACATGTATTGACCTCTATAGAATTGTAAAGTGTCATGACATTGAAAAAGTGCATTCCGATTTTTTCCCTTTGCTGCTGCACACTTCATTTCATGTTTTTCCTCCATAGGTCAGGGATGTTATTTTATTATCTGCAATGTTTTTTCAAAAGCTTTCTATGCCATTTAATTTACTTATTTTTTTCGTATTTATTCATTTCACTGTGAAATGGAGAGCCTTGCCTTAAAAGCATGTTCAAGTTTGAACATGCTTTTAAGGCAAGGCTCTCCTTCCCTTGACCTTGTGTAGCTGTTTGTGTTCAGTGTTTGTATCCTTCCCCGCCGCACGCTCACAAAATGATAGAAATATGCTTTGAGCACGATGCATATTAATGTGTACACAGACAAGCGCGGGCTGTTAATAAACTGAACATGCAAATAATTTTGTTTTCCCCGTCAGTCAGCAACAACGTTTATCTTTCCAAAAACCCAATTACCAGATAATTATTATCCAAACTGCTCTCTGGAAGTTTCTGTGTTAACGGACCACAACAGTCAGCACAGCAATTAATCTCTACTCACACACGCGCTGGCATGCATATTGTTGTGTTGTCTCAACCAGCAGGCATCTCGCTTGGTTTCTCCCAATATGCTTTTTATGCAGCATAAGTGACAATTTCTGTACATTTGAGTTTTTTTCTTTTTTCTTTTCTTACTCAACTGGAAATTTAGCTGATTTTTCTCACCAGCAGTTGATTGAAATTTTCATGTTGTGCGCAAGTGTACGTGTGTGTGAAGATGTGAATGCAGTGTGCGGTGAGTTAACATGCAAGTGTGTGCCGGGTTAAACATTTGCAAAATCAGCAAGACAATCTCATTATTGCATCAGTTCATAATAAGTCTAACTCCAGTATAAATTTCTCACATGCTCCCTCACACCATCTTAAACCCTTATGCTGCAAGAAGACAACAGCTGCTGGCCAAGCACCAGGACTAAAAACATTTCAATCAGGCATCATGGCAAAAAAAAATCACTGGCAGCCTTTTCTTTTTTTTTTACTCTGTGTTTATACGTAGATAATTATAGAAGTAATTTCTTGTCTCTTAAAATCCAGAGAATTCAAAGCGAATGCAGATCAGTAGGATAATAAATGAATGATTCAGAGGTCATGTATCACCGACAGTCCTCATTGTGCTTCCAAGAGAGTGCTTGCATACGTCTGTACAGTGCAGAGGCAGAACGGAGCGTGAGACACATAATGAGAGTATCCAAACGTGAGCTTGTGTCAAATCATGGTCAGGGTGAAGGAAACACACACAGAGCTGTTGCTGCTGGCAGGTGGCTGTAATAATCAGACAAGCCAGTCAAGTAGTTGACTAGTTAACAATTTGCAATGATAAAAAGATTTTTATTTGAGCCTGATTAGAGCTGAAAACATGTAATTAAAGGACAATACCTCAACCATTGAGTTATTGCTGGAGTGGCTCGAGTTTGGCTGCCCAGCAAGCAGCATTATCAAGAGCACTTTCTACAATTGCAGTGCAGACATCATATTCAATTTCATTTGTATAGCGTCTAATCATAATTATCTCAAGGCACCGTACATAGTTACGGTAAGACCTTAAAAATTTTAGAGAAACCCAGGGTTACTGCCTTTGTAAACCAAACACAGCACCGCCACAGATGAGGAAATATAAGCATTTGTTTGGGGCCGAGATGCTGCTACAGGTCCAACATTTAGTGGCAATGACTATTGTTCATAAACCTTATATCATATGCATGACCTATACCTTTCACTGCAAATTGAAATGTTCGATGGTTAGCCGAGGCAGAGGTTGAAGCAGCCACCTGCTCTACCTCTGGTCACACATTTCCTCAGTGTTGATACTTGATCCCCCTCTCCTCTGCCTCTCGCAGCGGGCCGATGTGGGACTCTCTGCCCTCACCATCACGCCTGAGCGAGAGAGCGTTGTGGACTTCACCACACGCTACATGGATTATTCTGTGGGTGTTCTGCTGCGCAAGGCCGAGCGCACCGTGGACATGTTCGCCTGCCTGGCTCCCTTCGACCTGTCACTGTGGGCGTGCATCGCGGGCACCGTGCTCCTCGTTGGCATCCTGGTGTACCTGCTCAACTGGCTCAACCCACCCCGGCTACCCATGGGATCTGTGTCCTCGACCACGCTGTACAACTCCATGTGGTTTGTGTACGGCTCCTTTGTACAACAAGGTAAGGACGAAGCGGGATGGAGGGAGGGGGACGCAGAAAGGGTAGAACAAAAGAGGAATGTCAGTTGAGTGAATGTGGTGGTGTGTGGAATCCTGAAAACATCTCGAGAAAAACTCAAGAATACAACAACAACAAAAAAGCCAAGAAAAATAGCAAAATTTGAATCAATAAACCAATGGACAGGGGCGAAATCATTGTCTCCTAAGCTGAGGTTATTTACAACAGCAAATACATTTGGAACAAAACAAAATGGGATGTTTTTTATGCATTTAACCGACACTGTGATCTATCTCAATCCTAAACTATCC
Organism: Platichthys flesus; assembly: GCF_949316205.1. Lineage (NCBI taxonomy): Eukaryota > Metazoa > Chordata > Actinopteri > Pleuronectiformes > Pleuronectidae > Platichthys > Platichthys flesus. The sequence goes on from NC_084947.1 coordinate 10,518,829, forward strand.
AATATGTTGCAAAAGGCTGGGTCTACAAAAAACCTTGTACAGGATCAAAGATGTGAACATCAGTATTCGGTGTCCTAAAACCACTATCACATTGGTACAGGCCAAGAAGGTAGATCGTTGTGGACCAGGAGCCTATCAGGCCAAACTAGTGGAATATAATCGTAACATGTCTTCCCATGTAACCAACTAAATCTGGCTTGCTTAGTGATGGGTTGATGCAGGTACGTTGTATATTTTGTGTGGTCTCCTAATGAAGCAAGTCAAGCTCTATAATTGTCTTGTTTCCTGAATTATTTGTGTATTCATCTTGTTTATGATTCTTACCCCAGCTGGCAAATAGAAGGTGCACAGGAGTGTTGTTGTTTGCTCTTTTGCGAAAGGGATTTGAGCTTTTACAACACTGCTCTGTATTTGCGGCGTCCATCGCAAAGGTAAAACACAGCGAGAGGAGGGAAGGGGAGGGAGGCGTAGAAGAGAAAGAACGTGGTTGCTGAAGCAATCTACTGTGAAAGATTTGATAATCGCTGTCTTCTGGGTGTCATAAGTGTGGGTTGACCTTTTCGTGTTCGAGCACAGTAGCCAAATGAGAACAAAAGGGAGGAGAGGTTCTGCTCCATATGGACTGACTAGAGGATAATGACCTCTTCCTTGTTATCTACCCAAGGATTTTCCAGAATCCATCAGGCTGTGCTCAGGTGAAAAGATCATACAATTGACCCCTGGGGAAGGATTTAGATTTCAATTTAAATCAGTGCAGGGATGGAGCCACACCAGGGAGAGGTAAGAGCAGAAGGAACAAAATAAGATCAGAAACATCTCAATCTCATGTCTTTGGAGTGACTATTCACTCGGTCCATATTTAGAATAGTATGAAAGGGTCTGAATATCAGCTCATTAGATGTTTGCAGTATAAAAAAATAACAGCTCTCTTCCAAATGAGCACAGTTTGCTTTCGCTGTCATGCTCCAGGAGTCACAATGGTTAATTTCTTAAGCTGCATTAATTAGACACAATTTAGTTTCATTTTTTTGTATGTGCAACATTTTAGGCCCTGAATGAGCAACTGATGAGCATTCCTCCGTTTGGTAAATAATCCTCCATCTTGTGCTGCAGCTAATGGCGGTAATGATGATGATGATACATTCTAATTGCTGTTTGATATTCACAATCGTTTCTCTTTTTAGCCTTAATTAACATTTTAGTCATGGCATCATTAGAGAGAAAGAAAGAGCGAGAGAAAGGATCTAATTCTTCCAGAGTGTGTCTGTCCTCTGTGTGTGTGGGGGTGTGTGTGTGTGTGTTTATCAGTGTGTTGAGTGTGTACAGCTGCGTGTTGATCAGGTGCTTCCGAATCATGGGAGTGGAGCTGTGCTGAATCCACAGATAATTTGTTTCTGATTCGGCTTGCTGGAACTATCTGTCAGAAAATTAACTGAGCAGGCACAGTCGACTGCCACGAGGCCACACAGCCCAACCTTCAGCAGCTTTAAAAGTCACCTGGAATGATGTTTTACTTTCATCCTAGCAATTATTTGCAAAGCAGAGATCTCTTTCAGACAGCTGACAGCTAACCATGAACTCAAGATATATCCAAACTCACAATTTTGGCATAATGTGAGTAACTAAAAACATTGGTTTAAAGTCATTGAAAATGTACAAACACACACTCTCTCACATACACACATATATATATACAGGATGTTCATTCAGCAGCTCTCATGTCTCAGGAACTTTGTGCTTCACCCTGAACTCGTACCCTGGTGGATGCAGACACACACACACCCGCAGAAGGAGGGAGCTAGAGATGAGTGATGAAAGTCACTAGTCAAACATGATGCCAGAACTGCAGGAGTATTACACTGATTTCTCTCAACCCTTTTATTTTTCTTTGCCCGATCATTGTTTCTTTTTCTTCCTCTCTCATTTTTTTGTAACCCATTTCTCTTTATTATACTCCCATTTTCTCTCTTTCATCTTCCTCCTTTGTGTCTTTTTGGTCCTTCTCTTCATCATGACTTCAGCCCCCTCCACCTCTCATTCTTCCTCTTTCTTTGTTCCCTCTCTCCCTCCCTCCCTCCCTTGTCATGGACACCAAGTTACCGGCCATTTCAGTCTGATCAGTGTGGGCGTGCATGTTTCTGTGTGTCCGTGTGTAATAACCATGAATCACCGAACTGAAAGGGCCAATATAGACTGTCTGTACCCCATAAGTTATGTCTAATTGGTCAAGGAGAGCGAGAAAAAGAGGGGAAGTGGGGAAGAGGTGAAGCGGCACAGTGGGCAGCTCTGCATTTGACAAAATGTGCCAGTTGCTTCTGGAATTTGTCGACTAATACATCAAAGCCCTTTGGCAATCTGAGGATCTGGTTTTGTTATTCAACAGATTCCTTTCAACTAACAAAACTTTGACACAAAGAAAGGTTAAACATTATTTTACAGAAATACCTTTAAGCTATTTGTTCCACACTGTTTATAAAGATAGACGACATGATGACTCATCATGGATCAAACTAAAATAGTGAAAGTACAAGTTAAATAAATTTTTCTCCAATATGATCATGTTAGGTAGTTCTACACTGACATGTGATTTAGTGCAATTTTGCTGCTAAGTTTGATTTTTATTAATTAATTGAAAATGGATCGACTGACATCTGAGATTAACTCACGATTGGTCAAGCACATATATGGGCGGGAACTCGTTACCACTGCTCCATCCCCTGGTCACGGCTATGCAGATTCGGGCTCCTTATACACAATATGGCTGAGTATTTACCCAGGCTATTTCAGCTATATTTCTGGATAACTAGAGCAACTCCAGACACATCGTCCATCTTTTTATACATTCTATAGCCCCACATTTATACCTACAGTAATAACTTCACATTCATAATTGTGAGTAAGTTTTAAGATTGTAAAAAGACTCTCACCACTTGCCTCCAATTCATAAAAAAGGGGCAAGTATAGGAAACTGAATGTAAATGGACAAAATTATGAGTTTACAAGCAATCATTGGGTAATGGTTATGAAACATGGATGTATGCACAGTCAGCCAGATTAAGGTCAGACACCACATGTTAAGAGCAATAAAGCGTGTGAGGGAGAGGACTTTGTAAGGTCAAGTAGTCTACGGTAAAAAGATTCATAATCAAGCTATAGAATCGAGCTGTATTGACTTACATTACACTTCATTACATACATGTAGGACACAGGTGGCTGTTTTTTTCTGCTGTGTGCTGAATACCAGCCTGAGTCCCCTCAACTCTAAAACACACAGTGGAGGTGGGCAGTGGGAGGAATGATCTGTCAGCATCAGTCGTGGATGTTGCACTGTTTTTTCTGAAAGCAAACCTCATTTCCACAGTTGCCAACAAACTCTATGACTTTAGTGAACAGAGACTTCACGAGAAGTTTTACTTACAGTGTGATCACGTAAGTTATAACGTAAACAGCGGATGCAGAGAGGGAGATGTTGTGGAGTGGTTTTGATTTCAAGCTTGTGAAATGTTTCCTATACGGAGATAAATTCCAAGCCGGGATGGGAAGGTCATTCCAATATTTCTCAGACCCAGGAGGGAGGAGAGTTGGAGATGAGTAATTATCAGGTCACAATATATGGAGACAGAGCAGGCAGTGCAGGGCATTGACTGGCTGGTCTATGTGCAGAGCCTGGACAGGCCACGGCCTGCGGGTACGGCGATGTGCACTCATTTGCGATCTTGCACACTAGGTTTTTCGGGTTTTGAAATGAGCCACCACAGGCGGTCAGTGGAGGAGGAGGGTGACATGCAAGAATTGGTAAAGCTAGAAAGCAGGACAGCCTACAGCAGTTTGGAGGAGTTGAAGGCAGCGTGGTCAGAAGAAAGTTGCAGTGCTTCAGTCAGAAGTTCCAACGAGCCGAGCAGAAGTGCTGATAACGAAGTATCTACTTCACGCTGTGCTGGGGATGATTGAAAACCATCTGGAACATAAGAAAATGCTTGAAAGCAAAAAATATACAATGCATTTGTGAAAGGAAAACAGTTTTAGGTGGCATAGAATCAGAGTGTTTCTCATCACCAAACATCAAATTAGGCAAATTAAAGTGGACCCTTTGTTTTTTCTAGTTTGAGTCATCTGAAAAAACCTATTGAACATGCAAAGTAAGTGCTGTAACGATGCAGTTAAGCTGTGCTCAGTGTCATTAAAAGCAAACCTCAAAGTCTTTAATGAAGACGCTGAATCAAAGGAAGGGAGAGAGAGGGAATAAAACACCAGAAAGCCCAAACATTATAAAAGCAAAACATATTTTAGCACTTCCATTTTAACATGGAAAGCTTGTGCTCTGTCGCCACCTCTGTGTCGCTCAGACATCAGCCACCGTGACAAAGACGACTTAAAAGAGCAATAAATCACATGAGGGACAGAACTGTTAAATCACGTCAGTGTAGAAGTTTTTGAGCGGGCTAGAGAAAATTTTGTTATTTTTCCTGCTGTGCGTTGAATACCAGCCAATGGGAGACAGAACAGATGATAGAGACGATCTATCATCTGTTCTGGATGTTAAATGGTGCATGGTCTGTATTTTAAAAGCGCTTTTCTACTCTTAATAGTCACTCAAAGTGCTTTGAAGTACAGTTTTTTTGTCATTCACTAATTCCCAGCACTTGTTTTTCTTTGAGGGGCAATTTCCGGTTTTGTATCTTGCCCAAGGACACTTCAGCATGCAGATGGGAAGACTGGGATCTACCTACCTTATCCACAGCCGCCCCCTATTGTTTAGAATCCTCCTTTTTGTCTTCTGAGTTTCACAGCGGGAGAGCATGTGCGGTACATCACGTCACAAATCGTGCTATTCTTGTGTTTAGTGTTGTTTTTATGTACTTACTTTTGGGCGTGAAGCAACACGCTCTTAAAGGGAAGAAAGCAGAATTGGACAAAGCTGTCAAAGGGAGGGTTGACTCTACTGTGAAAGGTGCGAACAAGCGATGGAAGCTCGCAGTTAAAGGAAGTATATGTTGGCTGACGGTTAGCCTGTGCTGAAGGGACGGCGACTCTGTTATGCAAGTCAGATTTGTTGAAAAGGAAGAATGTTTAAACCAAGGGAGACACGTTTAAAGAGCAGAAGCATTACCCTCTTCTTCCGTCCCATTTCCTGTTTCGATACCCTCCTGTCGTCTCCTATTTTCCCGCTTCCTCGCTGCCGTGACTCCTTAAGTTTTTTCCCGGTGGTGTTTGAGCTAAAGGAGAACATTCAAAAGCAAAACTCCGGAGTCACACTGAATATTTGCCTTTAATAAACCTTTCCCTGTTGCTCTCTTTGTCTTTTTTTTTCCCCCTCCTCATCTTCTTCCTCCCTAATTAATATCCTGACCAGTAGGGGGGGAGAGACACACCACGGAGAAGCAGACTGTTTTTTGCGGGCTCATGCGCACATATGTGTTTATTATCTGAGCAGCTTCACTGGAGCTGTGAGTGCCACTGTGTCTCAATTAGTTGTAACTTTGTTGGGAATAAAGACACAGCCACACTCATAAGCACACTCTCAATTGCACTTTCTTTATTGTATGAAAAAAAGTCAGGGCCATAGGCCATAATCCGCACTTTAATCTTTTCATCTGCTGCTCCAAACATTTCTCGTTCCCCGGCTTTTTTATTCTTCTCACACACTTTGCATCTCCGATTCCCCACTGCCCCCTGATGTGCATCTATCCTTCTGGGTCTGTGTGAGAGAGAGAAATAAAGGAGATGAGTGTGTGTCCTTTCACAACCTTGTTAGAGAGCCGAACAAAAAAACGGTTTCCTTCCTGCCTCCTTTTGTGTTTCATCCCTCCATCTCTCAGTGGTCTCCATTCTCCACTTCTCTCTTCTCCGCTGAGTTTTCTCACTGTGAGTTGTGTTCACATTCAGCACTCCCCATTCCCTCTCGCGCTCCCTCGAAGTGTCTCTCCCTCTATCATTATCTCTAATCCCGCTGTGCTGTACTGCTGGGAAGCTAACACTATCAAAATTTTCCTCCTCTCGTCCTCTATTTTACTCCCTCTCTTCTTCCCTTTATGACTCCCTCTAATCCATTATCCCTCCCTAACGACTCTGTTGTGCCACTGTGACGTGGACGCAACCTCTGGACACCCATGCCGCCTGACTGTCCCCCACTTTCTGCACATCTATCCTCCCTCTCCTCTTCGCTCCATCCTTGTCGCAGTCTCTTCTCGGCTACAGAGATGTGCCACTGTAAAAAAAGACAGTCTCTCAGCAGTTCCATTAAACGCACGTCTTTCTCCTGCTCTTTCTTCCACTCAGTGCTCTCTTATTTCTGTCACAGTTGCTTCCTTGCCTTCCCCTCCGTTTTCTCTCCATTCCACCGAGATCTCACTTGGTCTCCCTCCGTTCCCAATTTCCGTACTCCTCACATGTGATGCGTTGCAATTGTTACCAGGTCAGCCACATCCCATTCAAACCTTTCTGCCTTCCAATATCAAGTTTGTCAACTTGATATTGTGAACGTGTTGTATAACTGCTGCTTATGCACACAACCAGCAAAAAAGACCAAGAAGAATTTATTCTCCAGCAACTCCCAAGAGAACTTTAGCTTTAGCTGCAAACTTCTCCATGAGCTAACCTTTTTAATTTGTTCTGTTCTGAGCAGGTAGCTTGTATAAAGGCTTTTAAACCTGTTTTGCAGCCTACAGAAATGCTAGCAAAGTTGTTGGCCAGAAAATAATAAAACAAAAAGAAACTGCAAGAAGATGAATCTCAGTCGAGCTGAGGAGAGCAGCGGAGTCAGGTGACAGGTCCCTGTATCCTCAGTCAAGCAACTCCTTTTACATGCAAGTAGTCAAAGAAATAATATGTAATAATATAATGGCTTAAAATGACTAAACTGGTACATGATCTTATCTGTGGACATGAGTCCCATTGGGCATAGATATCCAAAGGCAATGGTGGTGAAGATGGTGGTTTATTATAGCATGTTTAATTAAAATATCTGATTACTGTCTCCCTCTGGTCCAGGTGCAATAATTGAAAAATGCAATATACAAAACTGAAAACGTATGATCAGAAAATGTGTACCTGTCAGTCACATACTGTTACAATTCTACACAACCGACAAAATGTATTTTTTTGAAATGATCAACAAAAATATATTCACTAGTTTCAGTCCATGTGTGAAGAGCTACAGAAATTGTTAAATGGAATTGCGTCATCACTGGGCAACAGATTTGGCCTTCAACTGTAATTACCTTCTTATCTAGTGGAGAGAGGAGCTGCAGATGTATCTGTGTGCTCGTGACTCTTTGAGGCTTTTCACTGTCTCCGTCACTTCTTTCTTCTCTCTGTCTTAAATGTTTAATCATGCTGGTAACGCTGCCTGAAAAATGTCTCCCCTGCTGTTCTCATAAAGTAAATGTCTTGTTCCTTCTACGATCGCAAAGACAACCAACATTTGCAGAGTGAAATGATCTTTAAATTAGAATACATGTAAGAGTCATCCCCCTCTGTGTTTTACTGTGCAGATTGTAGTGATGTTGACTAAAGATTTGTACCCTCCTATAGAATGTGTCAGAGCAGCTCTGAGGCACAGTGAAATTGGCTGGTTCTGTTCTGCCCAGATTATTCAGCCAGTGTAGCTGCAGCTCACAGGGACTAAAATGACTTTGAACGTCCTGAGATAAACACACCAGGTGAACTGAATGTTTTGTAAAGGTCGGGCTTTGAGCAGAATCCAACTGGAATAAATAATTTAATTGCGTCTGGATTGCTTTTGTGCCCAGACCAGCATTTTATTTTACTCAGAATGAATGCACAATGGCTTATGGGTAAATAAAGAAAGTTGTGTCTGAACGAGAAGATATCTCTCACAATTTATACAAAAATCATAAGTTTCCCAACTCATAATCAGTTGACACAAGACAATACAGACGAACATCGACTGGTTCCTATTGCTCATCAGAAAAAGTTGTGGAAACAAGATGACATCCCAATTTCCCTCCCTAACCCTCAGTGAACCCGGATATTTGCAACTCCCGCTCCTACAACCCCTTCAGCGAAGCTCCAGAAGACTTCAGTCGGATGGAAGAAGACAGGAGAAATGGAAGATTGAAAGAGATAAAGCAGTGGGAGAGCTGAGCACTGCACACCTTGTTAGACACCTTGTTAGAGCTCAGTCAGTCATTATAGGGTCTGCTGAGGCAGGCCTATATAATAATAGAGCCGGTTGGGAAGAAAGCAGGAATAGTTCAGGTTTTTTCATTAGGGCTGGTTTGATGACTGTAGATAAATATATAGAAGTCAGATAAAGAGCTGTTTTAAAGTTCTGTTTTGGAGATGCAGCAAGAAAAGTGGCATAGCTCAAAAGAGTTAAGCACAAGTTGATGCACTGATGCGATATGTGTGGTTGTATGTATATATTGAACATATAATACGTACATATAGCAAATGTTATATTAGATCCAATTATGGTTTCATCCCATAATATATGCCAGTAAAGTCTCAGACTGATAGAATCTTGACTTCTCTACATGTTACATGGAACACACAGCACACACACATAAATCCTCCAACACATTACAGCAACTCTTCCCTACACGCACAGATTAAACCCATAGGAGCAAACCACCTCCAGGCTGGACGTTTGTCATCAGGGTAACCGCAATACATCTTGAAGGAGAGCGGGCTCATGTCAGACATAAATCGTCACGATGACAGGGATAAATAATCGAGTCATGGATAAATGAAAAAAGTTTCTTATTGTTTTTTTTTTCACAGTGTTCTCCTCTGTGAAAGCTCTGTCTTATCAGCACATCCATCCACCCCAATACCCCTGAGACGGACATTACTCTCTATGTACTAAGTCTCAGACGTCCTCCATTGCATTTATGGGCTCTATATACTGTGTGTGTACGTGTGGGCGTGTGTGTGTGTGCTTACTAGCATCTCATAGCTTTGTCTACCCAAACCATTTTACTAATTGATCAGGCATTTTCCATATATCACTCTCTTCTTCTTCTTTAATTATAAATTATAAACAAATATAAAGCATGTATAAAGTATAAAGTCACAAGTCTAGAAATATAAAGTGAAAGGAAAAAACTGTCAGTTTTGTCTCGCTGTACTATTGTAGTTATCATATGCATTGTGACAGCTAAAGCATGTCTTTACCAAGAAATAAACAAAACCTACCTTTAATCAGTGCTAAAGTTCAGAATCAGCTCAAATTATTTTGAAGCAAACCAGGCAAACTCTATGTGACTCAATTGAGGAGGAAACTCAGAAGTTGCAACCGTGTGAAGTGAGTGTGGACGTGTTGCCCTTGAGAAAAGGGGGAGGAATAGAAAAACAAAGATGGTGGAGAGGAGTTGAGGGCGGGAGGTGTGTGGGGGTGGAAAGCTGTGAACTATTAAGAATGACATTGTTCGAATTGATTATGAGCGACTAAAACACAATCACAGCTATGAAGGCAAAGGGCTTAAAAACGCAGGCATGGCCACAGACTTAAGAACGTGGGCAGACGACAAAAACACACAACACGCACACAGACACACACACGCTGCCCCAAGTCAAGGGAAAATTGCTGAGAGAGCCATCTGTCAGAAGTTGCACTAGGAGGTCAGCGTGGTCTTTTTTGGTTTGATATACAGTCTGCATGCAGTCACCTATAACGGGACCACAGTACTGGAGCTGTTCGCTGAATTCGTGTGTGCGTGTGTGTGTGCGTGTGCGTGTGCGTGTGCGTGTGTGTGTGTGTGTGTGTGTGTGTGTGTGTGTGTGTGTGTGTGTGTGTGTGTGTGTGTGTTTTTTTAGAGAGCCCTGGATTTAATCAGACCAGCTTTGTGTTTTTCTCTGATGTTCAGTGCAGCCTCTGTGAGTTCTTCTCATTCTAATCGGAGGGATTCGTAGTTTTTGTCGTTTTTCAGACACCAACAATAGTGTGTTCTTTCTCGCCTCCGTTCGGAATGTGTTTTGAGTTTCATCGTCTGTCTGAGTGCGGGGAGTAGATTCATGTGCACATGCCTCACACAATGTCGTTACTAATCTCCTATTCTCCCATGAAGATTATCTGGATAAGATTTTGAATCAATAGCTTTCGTTCATCACCACGTTTTAAACAAGCTACAGATGTTATGGATTAACTGTATACTGGTGTGTGAATGTGTGTGAAATTTATCTTATTCTTTACAGAAAAAGGTCTTATTACTTACCTTCAGAAATATTGTTATACCAACATGAACATAAAAAGGGGCACAGACCCTTGAGCACCAGTGATTTCACACGTGTGCACACGCCCACGACCCTGACTCCCCGTCGGCTGTTGTTACCCTTCTCTTTTACACAGATTGTATTGATCCATGTATAGGAGGCGGGCGGGGGAAACACAGTCTGTAAATAAGCTCAAAGAAATTTCTGCTGACGCCATCATTTTTCTGCTCCTTTCAACTGTGAAACGGAGGCAGAAGTGCTGATGAGGCTCGAAGAACGGAGGGAAGATGAGGAGGAGAAATATGCGTTTCTGTAATAAGTCCAATGTCAAGCAATTTCTGCATATGGTGCACACACATGCACACTCTTTCACACAGACACACTCGTACTCAAACACTGGGAGTGCAGGAAAAAAGCCCCTGCACTCCCACCTCAGCTATTTCAGGAGGACAAGTCATACAGATGCGACATGCACCCACCAAGAAAAAGACCTGGAGTTTATTGCCACACTTGCCCCAGTGCAACCTGGACCCTCATGACTCTACCTCCATTCTTTCCAGGGAATAATAAAAAAGTGCTCCAAGGCCAAAAAGCAGTCGGTTCTAATTAACATTTACAGGCAATGATGCAGCCACTTGGCTCGAGTGTCTCTGAAGTGAGTGTATGTGAGAGTCTGGTTAATTTCAGGAACATTTTTGCCAACGGACATGTTTAGTTTTTGTGTCACAAACTTGAGAAGAGGTGCACAAAATGCTTTGTACTGTAGGTAGTTTGTGCCCCAGTGGAAGTCGCTGCATCTCCAGAACACAAGAATCAAAATGTGAAGATCGGTCGGGCTTGGTTCGTCACAGCTCATCGGTTACACGGATGCTTTGACCCGAACAGTCAAAGCAAACATGAACAATCCACAGCAAATCAAATAGTGATGCTCTCATGCCGTCCTATAATACAAGACTGACAGGAGCCTGTTTTTTCTTTAGCACCAGAACCAGTTCATCTCTGATGTGTTGGGTCAGAGTCCAGGTCAGAAGTCCGAGAGTCAATTCCAGGTCAGAAAGCAGGACTGTAATTGATGCAGCAGACTTCAAGGTTTTCTTTCACTTACTTTGTGATGACAGACGGTGGAGTCTGAATTAAGCCAGTCACATATCCTGCTGCTCCAAACACTGTGTGTAAAGTTTGTGTTGCTGTTGCAGCGGGAGAATGATTACGTCTGGGTACACCAAGCTTCTGTCTGCACATTAAAGCCTTCCCTGATGAAGTTATTTCTCATACATAACATCATTACAAGCATATAGAGAAGAAGGGAGAGAGAGAGTAAACGAGGGAGACCCAAAGAAAACTGCAGAAAAAATCGATTTGCGAAGTTGCCTTTTCCAATTAATTTCAAATCTCAGCAAAAGGCCATCAAATACCCTCGCCGCTCTCCTTTTTTGTCTTGATGTAAAACACGGACTGTTTTCTATAAAGACAACCAGGCTGAAATGAAATAATGTAACATGTTATCTGTTCTCCCTGCACACACACACACACACATGCGCACGCACACACACACACACACACACACACACACACACACACACACACACACACACATAGAGTAGGTGTAATCAAAGGGAGTCCTCCTCAATTTCTCACCCTCGCTCGCACGCAGACAAAGCCGATATCTACATGAGGCGCACACGCCCAAGTGGAGTAAGAATTTGCATTTCAATCTTTTAAATTGCTCCCTTTTTGAAAATGAGTCGACTTCCACAAGCTCCCTGTGCGATTTCAATATCTTATTTTTCCTCCACGTTGAGGTCAAATTGAAGCTCTTATTATTTTAACACGCATTAAACTCTTGTGGGTTTTCAGCTGAAGTCCATGTCCTCAATGAGTTAAGGACATGCTCAAATCAAAAAACTAAAAATCAGTTCCCTGGTGTCTGGTTTGTGATGTGACTTGTATCTCAAAAGAAAGTAAAGATAGACATTTCTCAGATTTTACGTCTGCACTTTGTTTTCCTCTCTAATGATTTAACAAAGCATCTTACTGCTTTACAAATGAGGTATTTGTCAAACTACGTTTTTCTGTGTTTCGCTTTTAATCCCTCAAGCTGGTTTTCGAATAGGTGACTTTTCTCACAAACACTGCTGGAAAAAAGGTCCAGTTTCAGTTTGATTAAAAGAAAGTTTTCATCATGTTCCATTAAGATTGAACAACTTGAATTGCATACGGTACCAACTTGGACAGATTACTGGCATATTTCCAACTTCTGCAGTGAATTAATAGCATTCAATTTTATTTTGGTCAAAAATCCCCAGCGGAGTAAAATTGTAACTTTTCGAACTTTGCAATTACTCTTATCTTTTTTTTCCCCTCATACTGTATAGTGTAATTAGTCTGTGTCTGAGTTGAACTGTTTTGTTGCCTAAATTAGTTTGTGTAGTTTGGAATTAATTTCACTTAGTTTTTTAGTATTTTAGTACTTTGCTGATAATAACTTTGAGTAAATTGAACAACACCAGGATATTTACTTTTCTTTATAAATATATCCCTTTGTATTTTTACATTTTTAGAGTTCAGTAAAGGTGGACGTGAACCAACCCAGCTGTTGCTTTCCACCTCTTACATATTTAAAAAATAACATTTTAAGAATGATAAAAACTCACAAAGGATTGTATTTGCTATCCCTCTGAAATATGTCTGTGTGTGTGTGGGGCGGGGGGGGGTGCGCTCTTGTCTGTCTGTGTACATGTGTACCCTAACCCCTTGTGTATGCAGGAACAAGTGTACATGTGTGTTCACTCGTATGTTGTTGAGTTACTGTGTTACTATCCAGTACACAGGTGTCTATATGTAGAGCAAATGCCAGCGCCAACAGGGTCCAGAACAATTTGTCAACATCAAAAGTGAATCATTGGCAATATGAAATATTAAAATATTGTTCATGAATATGTATAACTTTATTGGAGCAATTACCATAATACAAACACTCCTCCAGCACATGTTGCACTTTGTGTTAGTGGCAAATGAATTATACAGTAAATCGTATGGATTTATTCTCTTTATGTGAGCTTTGTGTGCAACGCAGAGAAATTACAGCGCTCATCTCCGAGAGCTGTGTCTAGCACCACGCTGCTCAGGGACCACACATGAGACTTAGCTTCCAGCTGCACTATATCGGCTGCTGCAATACACTCTGTATATTGCATCTCCACTCTGTCAAATAACAGTCAGAAATAAATATGGAAAGGATATAGACGTATTTACATGATAGCAGCCATATGTGCACACACAAGAAATGAAAGGGCTGCCGACTCAGATATTAATAACTAGTAAAGAAACAAATAACATTTCCTGTGAAACGCTTACGTACATCAGGTTACCCAGGGAATGATTAGTAGTTTGTCATGTGAAGTGCAATCAAGACATCTCCTGTCACAATCACAAGTTGACAGGCGATTAAATACAACAATCACATTAAACTCCCGTCATTAAAAGTCCTCTTGCTGTCGTGAAATACTGGAAATGCACTTATTTAGACATTGCATTCTTTCAAGGACAACTTTCTCACCTAGGTAGAGTTGTTAGAATTTAATGAAAAACATTACATTTCATGTTAAATAATACATATATAAATACACTGTAACCGAACCCAAAAGTTAGCGAATTAAGCAACATTTTCCGCTGATCCTAGTCCTTTGGTGTGTGAGTGTATGTGGTGCATGAGTGTGTGTTCATGCTTTAATGAGCCTCATCATTACCATTGCTTTTCCTGTCTTCTCTCAACCTCCTTTGACTTCATCATCCTAACCATCCCCCAGAAACCCTAAAAAGTACCACAAACACAATCACACAACCTCACCACTCCACTCTTCCATCATGTTTTGATGACGGGGTCTTTCAGTAAATCAGAGTGCATGCTGGGCAGGGAGATACCATTAGACGCAGCTCAGGAATGTAAACTTGACGCATCTTACTCAAATCCACAATATTACTGGCCCAATAGATCCCCATAGTGCTGGCACTTGATGGCTTGAGAAAAAAAAAAAAATTGCTAACCACATGCGAAAGTCCCTCTTCGCTTTGGCTGATAACCAGGAGCATTAGAAGTGGCACATGCACAATGGAGAGATTGAAGAGCAGGAAGGGCGCTGGCAGAGGGATGTCTGCACTCTGTCACCCTCCTCCTTCCTTTCTCTATTCTCTCACTTTTTTCCCTCTTAAGCCCTGGGCCCAACACCGTAATGTGTTCCCAAGTTTTTTTAATAATCACTGGGACACCGTCAGTCGAGTGTGTTTGTGGTGCTGGAGGAGAAATAGATGATAAAAAAACTAAATTAAGTAACGACTCATGCAAGTCATCAGGTGATAGAAGGTTATAACTGGAGGCGGTGAAGGTGCTTGCTCAGTGGTGAGATTTGAAGCTTCACAAGAAAGTCACATATAAATAAAACCCTCCTGGATGTGCCCACTGCTCGACTGGCTTCAAAGGCGCTCTCATCTGGAGCTACCTTTAACTGCACCATGTCAACAAGGGTGGAGGGGGGAGAGAAAGAGTGGAACAGCAGATGAGTGGAGGAGTGAGATCTGTAGAAAGGACAAGAAGTGAGAGAGGGAGGCAGGGCAGAGAGACACAGTGGATGTGTTTGATGGAGATGAATTGACTGCTGGAATAATTTTGTGCACCGAAATTTCCATGAAACAACAGCTCTTTTATCAACCAATTTTCCAGCCGGTTTTTTGAGTGTCCCAGTTGAATTCACTAAAGCTAATATATCTGTGTGTGTGTGTGTGTGTGTGTGTGTGTGTGTGTGTGTGTGTGTGTGTGTGTGTGTGTGTGTGTGTGTGTGTGTGTGTGTGTGTGTGTGTGTGTGTGTGTGTGTGTGTGTGTGTGTGTGTGTGTGTGTGTGTGTGTGTGTGTGTGTGTGTGTGTGTCTTTAAGAGCTTTTCCAGTATTTACCCGGACCTCGTCTGGACCAACCTGGGGTGTGAATTGTACTATATATCTGTCAGTTGTGGACATATATACCCCCCCCCCCCCCCCCCCCCCCCCCATCCTTAAGCTCGATACTTCCAGAGCTGTGAAATAATTAAATTTTCCGGATTTTTGTGAGAAAACCGTTGCATCATCTTGTGGAAAGATTGCAGTGATCACAACTGGGAGCTGACATCATCTCCTTTCCTCGTTTACAAAGCCATAAAGAATGGCTCTGTACTTTCATCCAAGAAAATTGGAGTCTGACGCTGAAGAGATGCCTCACAGTAGATATCAGTGGGAATGTAGATTTTAAAAAGTGATGGTACGCTTGATAGAAGTGGATTTACCAGAGCCTTGGACTGACACTGTTTACCCTCCTCATTGTCTGAAGTATAGTGTGAAAGGAAAGTGGAGCATGGGACTGATTATTCAAACATGCTGCTGCTGACATTATTGTGGGATGAAATCACAGAGCACAGGTCCGCCCAAGTGGACGCCTCCAGCACCTCTCGCCACACTTCAGCACAACAAACGGTTGACTGATGGTGCTTGTGTACATTGGCAGCATTGAAAGTATGGAGGCAATTTGTTCTCATCATCTATTTGTCCAATCACCTCTTCCAGCAATTGACCCATTTTGGTGTTTAAAAGATAGCATGTCAAAGCATTACATTCCCAATATGCATTCAGAACAGTTATAAACTTCCTGATCTTTGAATTCCAGTTGTCATCTGGTAAATGTCTTGCTTATTACCTTTTGTACTCACTCCCAATTTCTTTGCAACACATACAGTGGCAATGAAACAGTGATACAACCAGTATTTGTGCATTACTTAATACTGAATAAAGGGAGATAGAAAATTTGAATAATGTCAGAGATTGTAGTGTGTGGGCATCTTCACCAGTGCAGTGGTGCAGGGTTTCTCTCACATTTTTGTAACTGGATTCATTTTAGTAAAATTAGTAAAATTTCAATAAAGGCTTTGTAATTGCCCTTTCAGGATGAATGAAAACATTTAAAATATCATAACAAATGACTGCTATTAAAAGAGACAACTACAGATTGATCACTAAATAAGGACGTTTTGAAATAATACAATTTCCTTCAAAATTCTCCCCCAAAATATCACTCTATTTAGATAATAAATCATTACCATGTGAAATTGGAGGAAGATGAGAAAAAACCAGCACAAATGACACTGACACGAATCAGGAAATAGGAAAAGGAGTCTGTCGGCCAGCTCATACCGTAGCAGTCCCACAGCCAAGAGAGCAGGCAGACTGCCAGGCAGACAACCAGCTGTCTAATGAATCAATCACTTATGTAGACATCCTGTAACTCAGTGACTCATTCAATCACAAGGTTGGCAGGAAGTGTAGTGGCAATTAAGCTTTGCTAACAATTGTGAAAAGAACGGTGACCTAGAAGTTTGGGGATAATTAGGCAAGAAAAATACTTAACAATCTGAAATGTATCTGCAATGTAGTCCATGTAATTTTGAGTAATTGGCCTCCCATCATTCGTCAACCACTGTAGGCTCCATTTACTGACGTTTCTGAGATTTAGTTTCCCCCCTTTGAGCTGTGTAAAAAATAGAGACATGC
Source organism: Platichthys flesus (assembly GCF_949316205.1). Lineage (NCBI taxonomy): Eukaryota > Metazoa > Chordata > Actinopteri > Pleuronectiformes > Pleuronectidae > Platichthys > Platichthys flesus. The sequence continues at coordinate 10,535,576 of NC_084947.1, forward strand.
TGCCTGCTTTCAGCTGCTGGGTAACACTGCAGAGAATGTGGGGAGAGGCAGGAAAGACAAATTCCCAGAGATGTATATCGATGGGACACAATATGGTGTCTTTTGAAGCTGCTGCTATGGCTTCCCAAAAAGTGGTTTCATGCTTACTGTGCCTCCTCCAGAATCCATTCAAATTCACACGTGCAAGCCAAGAGACATACATGTTTTGACTGTGAATGTTTGAGGATTGCACAAACAGGAAAGTTAAAAGTGTCTTAAAGTTGCTCTTTTATTCTGATTTCCCCAAAGAGGTGTTAGCTTATAGCGTTACTCATCCTGATTAGCTTCATTGAACAAGTGTTGTAACAGTATGTTCACTATGTTGTTACTACAATGGGCAAGACAGGGGTATTTTATCTGTACGTAAACAGTTATACTGACCCCTTAGCAGCTAATCAAATTTCCCTAACCCTGCCTATATATTCTTCTAAAGGAAGGCTTTTAGGGAATGACTGGACTCAACGTGCAACCACAGAAGAGACATGAGTATGGTAGATATAAAAATGTATTTACAATAACAAAATGTGCTGACGAAGTAAATATTGCAAGCTGTGCTACAGCAACAACAGAGGGAGCTGACACGCAAGGAATACTTAAGAGTCTTTGATCCAGAGAATCTGCTACTGAGGTGCAGAGTGTTCCAGGACAGAGCAAGGCAGAGTGGCCGGACCGCTCATGGGCAGAGAGTGCTGACGAGGGGAGTCGGTGGGTGAGTGCTGAGAGGAGTTAATTAACCGGAGCGCAAGAAACAACAGGTTAATATAAAGAGGGCAGGCAGGGGACATAAAGACAGATCTAACTAGAATGGCACTCAATGGAGCGCATACCTCTGCCAATGGCCAACAGGCCCGTTAAATTCACATTACGTGGCCTCAGCCTTACGTGGCCTCAGCTCAGGGGTTTCAAACGAGTTACACGTTTGAAACCCCTGAGGAAACCACACTTTAAACTGCAGGATATTTGGAGTGCTACCTAAATGGAGACATAATATATTAGTCCCATAATTGTGTCTGTCCTAAAAATTACTGGATCTGGACCCCTTTGTTCTGAATCATGCCAAAATTGAATTGGGTTCCTCCTTGGCCCATCCTCCCATCCTGGGATCCATCCAGGTAATTATGCAGACAAACAGACCAACCAAAACACAAACAATCAGACAGACAGAGGATTCAGATCAGGTGCTCAGTACACTTGCTGCAGGAGAACGGAGGCCACGCCCCCGGACAGGGACACACACAGACAGGAGCAGCAGACAGAATGAGTGCAAGCACAAACACACATGCAGGCGTAGATCAAATAAAAACAAAACACAAAAGTAAACAGAAGAGTCCACCGTCCCGACAGGCATCGTTACTCAGTGTCAGTTGAAACCTCCTGGTGAGTTCAGACCGTGCTGAAGCTGTGTGTCAACAGGACCTCATCTTTTTCTCCACACTGTTATTTATCCTCATGGAGCTGTTGACAGTATTGGAAGAGGAGGTTTTCTTTAAAATAAATAACATGTGTGCATACATGTTCACTGACGCTGATCTGCCTGTTCTCCTCCTCAGTCTTAATAAAAACATCTGGTTTGATGAACAATGGTTTAGGCAGCGCACAAAAGGAACGATGCTTCCAATGAGACACATTAGAGATGAGCTGATAGATGTTTTTTACAGATAAGGGGCGTGTGTGTGTGTTTGTGTTTGTGTGTGTGTGTGTTTGTACTGCTGTGTCCATATTTATTGTCCCTTAGCTGACAAAAGAAAGACAAATATACAAACAGTTGCCGTTTATTTACACACTGTTTATGTTAGATAATCTTAAGTTGGCCATAAAAGGACCACATAAGAATCCTTCCCTCTTATTGTCAACAAAATATTACACAGTGTCATACAGCAACACAATGTAGTATGATAGTTATAAGCTCCAATTAAGCCGTCCTTTAGATCGTATTCTAAAAGATCTCGCTCTTTTTGTTGCGCTCTCTCACAGACACATATTCAGAGCAGTACATAAAATGACCTTTTCAAAAAGTCTGTTGTAGTTGATGTGAGAGTAAGAATTATAAAACAACCAACAAAAGTCTGCTCACCTACAATTTTTTGGGGACATGCAAAGTGGAGTAATTTTTCCCAACTGTGTTAAATATTTTATAAAAGTCTCTTGTGCAGTGAGAAATCTACATGAAAATTGTTCTGAAACTCAACAATAGACTTTTCTCTGGTAACGTAATGGCTCGTCCCTGGATGTTTCCTATGAAACCCCAAATACCCTCTGCAGGTGGAATGATTCACAAAGGTCATGTTTTAGAAGCTATTGAAGTCAATGATAATGAAGTCACGGTTTCACTTACATTTGGACATTTCTCACAGCCCACATTATGAGAAGAAATGCATCTGTGCCTCCTGGTTGCAGTTATCCTTGGAAAAGATTTAATTCATCTTCCCACAGTCAAATCTGCAATAGTTTCTCATGAATAATTAACTGAATGAACTTAGAGAAAATATTTGCAAAAGCGTTATATTTAAATAGATGAGGCTGTATTCTAGGTTTTCAGGTTCTGCAAACTTTATTTACTTTCAGCAAAAACGTTATGTTTTCTTCCCAGTTTGTTTGTTTGTGAGTAGGATAACATTGGAAAACCCATTCAATCTTGGTGAGGATCTGGATCAGGGGGCGGATCCAGAGATTTCTATAATCTATGATTTCTATTTTCATTGACATCTAAGAGAATTATTGCTGGATCTTGATGAAAAAAGCCACACATGTTTAGGTAACATCTATGAGTGTGTGTAATTTTTAGCAGTTTGATTGAATTTAAAGTTACCGGTGGGCCTTAGCGGAGGGCTTCGCTCTACTGAGTGAAATCCTAGTTGATAAAGGCAAAGATATTTTAAATTAATTTCTAGATTTACAAAGCACACTAGAAGACTGAATGGCCCATTGAAATATACATCTTGAGAAAGTGAATCTGAATAAAAATACACATAAAGAAAGCATCAGTCCATAATGAACAGGTCACAGTTCAGCTTTTGCCCTTTTGTACTGTGCATTTTGTTTGTATCTATGTTATCTGATGAATCTTCAAAAAGAGGAGACCTGATGAAATAAATGGCAGGTGATATGAAATAACTAATTCCATTAACACAGTTAATGTCAAACCAATCTTCAAATCAATCTTCAAATCAGAAAACTAGACCGGCTCTTGGAGAAGGTAACACCATATGTTGCCATGTTGGATCAGTCTGCTTAGCTAGCTCTGCTCCAAAATGCAATGGGTCCTTCCTTGGGTTATGCTGCACCCCTTCACATAACTTCATGGAAATCAGTGAAGTCGTTTTTGCATAACCCTGCAAAGAGTCAGTCAAACTGCCAACCAAACATAACCTGAGTCATTCTACAAAGAGTCCGACAACAAAAAGAAAAGACCTGTAGGAGAAATATATACTGGCAAATACGGCTCAAGGATCCTTTGTATAATTGTGCTATATATCTGAATAGAATATACATTATATACCTGTTGTGGTAAAACCTGATGTCAACAACAAGCACAACCTCTGAGAAAGATGCAGTAAAACCCAGAGAGATAACACAGTTGAATTAAATCAAATGCTCTCAGCCATGCAGAAAAAAACGGGGCCTGAAAGGAAGTTGGCAAAAGCAAGACTACAGTGGAGGAAGAGAGCGAGATAAAGGGAACTTGAGATTATGTGGGTGTCACATACATTATTGAGTCTGGGCTGGAGGAGTTGGTGTTGGTGGGAGCCGCTTTAACGGTGACCCCCCCCCCCGCTACAAGGATGAATGGGGCTAATTTCTGGCAGGCTTCAATAAAAGGCAGCGAGGAAAAGCTTCCACGCTGCGAATCAATCGTCCCACTTTGTGTTTGTGTGCATTTACCCAAATATGTGTAAACACAAACTTGTCGGTGTTTATTATGACGAGGTACGGCACCCTATCTGAGAAGAAAAGCAGGATAAATGTGTGAAATATTTATCTATTTATTGTGAAGGCCGGGGTCAGAGTGACAGCCACTTTCCAAGCTCATGGAAAGCAGAAGGCAGTTCGCTTCTTTACTGTAGCACAACAAGACTTCAGAGGACAAGGCGATAAAAGCTGTTTATAACACGAGACGGGGATAAAGAGCTTTTATATTTGTGGCCACTTTTCATCCTAATGTGCTCCAGGCGGCATTAAATCCTAATGGGACGGCCTGACAACATTTGTGCAATCTTTTGCTAAAAAGACGCGTTTCACGTTTAATTTATTGCAACAGCAGGCTACATTTTTTTGACTTGTGTTCAAAACACCGGTGCCAGATGGTGTTGTTGAGAGTGACTGTGCAGTAAGACGTATCCGGAGCTGACGACAGGCTGCACAGGCCACTGTTATCTCAATATATGAATATTATCATATCTCAAAGATCCTTCTGATGCATTTCGGAGCAAACTCTAGATCTAAATCTCAATTCTCCATGTGAAGATCAGATCGGTGCCAAAGCCTCAGACCAGCTCTGTTAATCCAGAAAATAATCTTTCAGGATGTGCTCTGCTGTTTTATCAGCTTTCTCCCCCCTTGCAGCAGAGAATCGCTTCTTTTTCATAGGTTTTTTCGTCTTCTCTGTTCACATGCTTGACATCTCTCTTTCTTTCTTTCTTTCTTTCTTTCTTTCTTTCTCTCTTTAAAGGTGGAGAGGTACCCTACACCACCCTGGCTACGAGGATGATGATGGGCTTCTGGTGGATGTTTGCTCTGATCGTAATCTCCTCGTACACGGCCAACCTTGCAGCTTTCCTCACCATCACACGCATCGAGAACTCAATACAGTGAGTATCCATCAGATTTTGTCCTCTGTTTTTCGTGGTGCCATGGTATTCACTGCAGGTACACTATTGCACATTCACACAGACATAGCCAGTTTTCATGCTAACATACAATATACCATTTCATATGCAATGCAAGCGGCACAGCGGATGTGACAAAACGAGACTCGACACAGCGCAAAGTAACACAACACAACAGAGCATTAATGCAGTGAATGAGCAGCCTTTTGGTCAAAGCCGCCAATGTATTCTTGTGAGTCCTGTGTTACATGCAGAGAGAGGGAGAGAACAGGGCAAAGCAGAAGTGAGAGGAAGCAGTTTTTTGCATGTTCCTTTCCAATTGGATGCAGGGAATGAATCAAGGTAACAGGCAAAATCCTTCCCCCTAATTACTGTGCTTCCACACACATGTGAAGTAACACACACAAACACACATGCACTTTATTTGCCTCAGCTCCGTGCCCTCTGTTTATCTCTGGCTGTGATAATGTGCTCGCCAGCTTCTCTCCTGGTGGCACCAGGAAACGCTCATCTCTCATTGGACTAATCAGTGCGCCGGAGCATCCGCTATGCCCGGCAGTGCCACAGTTAATTGTGCTTAGCTTTGGAATAAACAACATTTATTTCTGTAAATCTAATCACTAGCTTTTTCCTAATGTGTTTCCGTCACTTTGTGTCTCTGTCGTGCTCTTTTCTGCTTTACCTTTGATTCCATTCACTCTTCTTTGTTTGCAGTTGTTCTGTCCGTCAGAAAATTAATGAATAATCAATTTCTTATTTGCTTTTGTTTGTCCTGTTTGTAAATTTTTTCCCCTGTCAACCACAAGTGCCTCTCAGTTTGCCGCCTCATTCAGCATCTATTTAGCTAATTAAGGATTTCCATTAATTTTAATTTGGTATTTTAATGTGTTGACTCTTCTGGGGTAATTACACCTTCACAGCGGCACCCTCACGGCCCTGGGTCTCTAAAGTTGGGTGTTGGGAAGAGAGCGAACACACCCAAAATAACCTAACCTCAACAGCTTAACACAACCTTCATGGAAGCATGAACTTTTATGTATTTATACTTTATTAACATTTTACGCAGACTGAATAAAAGTGAATGCATTTACAGTATGTGTCACTGATTAAGGGAGTGAATTATATAAGTATGGAAAAGCACAAGCAAGTTAATGCACCGGCAGGAAAGGAAGAGTCGGGCAGGGGAAAGTCTCAGTGAGCCGTCAGGACAGACAAGGTTTTGAAGTATTAATGCCCTTGTTTCATCCTGGAAATGAAATAACAAGTGAGCGTTCAGAACCCTCTCTGGACTATTTCACGCTTGGATGTTTCCCCTCAATTTCTCTCTGAATCCTAGAGGAAAACAGTGAGGAATGGCGGCGCAAAGTGGCAAAGAGACGGAGCAAAAGAGCAACAAAGTGAGAGACATGAACGCCATAAACATTATGAAGTGGAAATGAAGAGAGGGAGCACATGCAGAGGAATGATTGAGAAGGAAAGTGGTGAAGAGAAGCAGAGGGTAGGATACAGAATAGAACGAGAGAATGCAGAGGAGCAAGGAAACACAGAGAGGAAGAGTATTGGGTGATGAGTCAGAAGGAGAAATGAATTTAAAAAGGTAAGAAAAATGGCAGCACCTGTCAAGAAAAGGAAGAATAAAAGAGGATGGACTGGACATGATGTGAAGATTGCAAGACGGACAGTGTTTGAGGATATAAAGATTATTTTCCTGGTCCCATCTCATATAAAAGATTTAATATGTTATCCTTTCTAAAATGTCCCAAATAAAACCAATCAGATGTGTTTTTTCATGCTTGTGTGTACATGCGTGTTTGTGTGTGTGTGTGTGTGTGTAGTCTTATGTCGGTGGGTCACATGACGCTATCCACCGTTCATGAGAAAAGGATTGTCACTGCCCTGCCCCTGCTTCTGCTTAGTAAACAAAAAGGATTCATTTATTTATTTTCAGAAAATGTAGCAGTTGTTAGTGACCGAAAATAACATAAAATGATAACGAAGCAAAATCAGATTTGATGGACTGTGGCTGGTTCCTCATTTGTAATTTGCTTCGGGCAAAAACATTTCCCATATCACTACATTTAAATGTGAAGTCTCACTTACTGCAGCAGTGGAGCATTTGTTATATTAATACAAAATAATACATAAACTAGCATATTTTGTGAAATGACAGGTTACAATCTCTTCCAAAATGCACATAATTAAAAATCAAGTCATTATCAATGGAGCCTGCGCAGCACTTATAATCAGCCTATGCTAACCATGTTTGCCTGCTACATAGCTTAGCTGCACATAGATGCTTGTTGTTATTGGTGGATGTCTGCGCTGCTTCAAAACTGTTGATGCATTAGCACATTTACGCAAATTCATTTCCCTCCAGGAGCACAAAGCCAAGGTCATCTTTGTTCTCTAGCATCTGCAAAATTAGCAGCTCATCGAACTCCTGAGGTTACTCAGCAACCTAAGTCAATCCAGCATAATAGAACAATTATTTGAGAAACGTATGTTTAACCTTGAGTACAGTTCTCCTAAAGATTTGAATCATTTAATATTTGCTAAGATTGCTTTAAAAGCATATTGTTACGTACAGCTTTCAACAATCGACATAAACGGATGCACACATACTCAAGCCAAGTTTATTTTTGAAGCACAGCCAGAGTTGACAAAATTGGTAATGAAAACAGGAAGAGAAGCAAAATAATGAAATAGAATAACTTAGAATAAAAAAAATGTTTTTAGTTTAGAACATTGGACAAGATGGAGAATATCCCCTGTTTGTTTGAAGGTCTCCAGCACTAGTTCGGATGCTAATCACCAGTTGATGGTTCTTACTGACGACCAGCGGATGTTAGGGACATATCTTCAGTTGTGTACCTTAGGGTCATCAGGTGCTATATATTATGAATGGTAATCTCAGAATAATGAAACATTTTAAAATAATATTCTGTAATGGTGATGATCTCTCTCAGGCCTTTCTCTCTTACTGTGACCCTGTCTCACTCCCTATCGCTCTCTCTCTCTCTCTCTCTCTCTCTCACACACACACACACACACACACACACACACACATATACTGACTACTTGTCATGAGATACATTCAGCTGCTGTTTCACTCCATTTACCTGCTCATTGAGCTGCTTAGGGGGAATATAATTGGTTGCGAAATGAGCCAGCACGCACACAGGACGTAAACACAAGTGGCTGTGCACACACACTCAAACACACACACAGGCATTAAATTCACATGAGACGTCACAAAAAGACAATTAAACACATGATTCATGTATGCAAATCGACATGATATAAATCAAACATTAATAGATCAGGAGAAAACCAATGTAGGTGTCTTAATATTAAAACTCAGATATTTAATAGTGTTTGGAGACAAATACTGTCCCTCCCTGTTTTCAGAGATACAGTAAGTAAATTCCAATGCCGGTGCATTTCAACTTCAGCAGTGGCAGTTCTTATAGAGTTCGAACAATGCGCAAGTCTTTGCGAAAACTTCAGTTATATAAAAGGAAGAATATTCTTTTGAATTTTTCCTCTTTCAACTTTAGAGCATTTAACTTTAGAGTTTGAGCTTTAGTTTGTCTATTGAAAGCTGAATCTGATCTGCATCTCAATTTGAGGCTGCGTAGTTTCAACCTCTGTGGGGAATGACAGTCGGGCCGGGTCTGCCTTCATTCACAAGCTGTTAAGGAGCCCATGATAAGGACACCGGGATGCTATGCACATAAATTATCCTGTTACCTTATTTTGATATTCAATTTAACGTTTAATGGGTCACGGTGGACAGAGAGTATATTACTTTACAATTTAACTCCAGGTTCAATCAATCAAAAAACAGATTGTAACCACTCCCCAGAGACCCATCAGGGCTCCTTCCAATAAAAACAGAGGTCAGCTGGGGACTCACTCACACTTTAGATTTTCTTACTGTCTCTTCTTCTCTTTCTCTTTTTAGGTTCACAACTATCTTCCTTCCATTTCCTGTTTTATTTTTTACCAATTTTCTTTGAGTAACTTCTCTTGCAGCATATTTGACTTTGTCTTCAAGCGAGTTGTGGCAAGTTGCCCACAACAATTGTGCCAGAGAAGTTTGGTTTTCCGTTTTTTCCCTTTTGTAACCATTACCACGTCTTCTCTTGGAACATGTTTGAATGTTTTGTGTCATCCTGACAACCTCAATGTCTTTTAGAGGTTCATTGTCGTCATCAGTACCTGTTCTAACATAGCTCGTCAGAAGTGTGTTTGCTATAGGCCTATTCCTGACAGCCTGAACAAGGGACCAATAGAGCCCAAAGTGAAGAGTCTGTTGTCATGCCTTAAACCCTGAAAGAGCTAGGATCTGGCTGAATCTCTTTTCTAGACAACCAGTGAACCTTCCATTTCATTCCAATTCAACGTAAGCTTCCTGGCCCACCAAGTTTTGCTTTGGGTTCCAGTCAATGACATCCATTTTTTTTTAATCCTGCTAATAATGATTTGATTACGAGAGTTGTGGTCCTTGTGGTCATATACGTTAGCACATCTAAGCATTATCACCATACAACTGCACCCTAACATATTGTCTGCCATCGTTTCCCAACTTGGCACATTGCTCATTTCATTACCAACCAGAAGGCACTTACAGACAGTCTACTTTGGCTTCATCATATTTTACACACTCATAGATATCAGAGCCCGTTCTATCCCTGCTTCTTTTTCATAAAGATCCACGAATGATTATTTTGGAAATTGTACAAAAAAAAATCACAATATTAAATGAAAAAGTAAATAGTAATTAATTGCTGATTTACCCTGTTCTTGTCTTTGAAATTGCAAACAAAGATTTATCGAATAGATATTCATGGCTTCATATCTGAGTCTGATGTAAATTTGCTCCAGTAGGAGCTGATGACCCTTTAACAAGTGCGTGTATTCAATAACAGATGTACCCACTGGATACTTGACTCTAACCTGTATGCAAATGTCTGATACCCCTTTTCTCTAATCTGCATTTTTTTGTCTTTGTAAAAATCTTCTCTTATGTCTGTTTTCTGTGTGTCTCTCTCTGGCTCCTACACATTGCAGCAACCATTAAATAACAAGAGTCACTGCTGAGTGAAACCAATTCACACAGCGGGAAATCCTGGTCAGAGAGTGTTCACAGGGAATGGGTTGGGAGGAAGAGGAGAGTATCAAGGCCTCAGATTAATTGACAGCAATAAAAGATTCATGTTCGTGGCAAAGTTCAATAAAATCGTCCTTTTTCCCCCTCAAAGCCAGGGAGAGAGTAAAGCGTGAGAGAGAGGAATAAAAGGAGTGAATTTATTATTGCGTGTGTGTGTGTATGTGTGTATGTGCATGTTTTCGTCTTAGAGAGCAGCCTTGTAATAATTCTAACCGTGCTTAGATATTTGTATTTGTGCCCGTTATTAAACCTGTTTGTGGATGTAGCACAGCTGAATTAATGAAGTAGGATTCTCTACACTTGTTCTTCATTTAACAGGACATGTTCAGAGTTTTAGGGCTTATTTTTTCATACATAAATGTGTCTCTCAAAGCAAGGGTAGCATGTAGCAGCCATTCAACAAACAAACAGTAATTAGCTCCTGTGATGGTTCTTTATTACATTTCTTAATGGCCAAACTCTTTGAGAGGCAACCTGGGCACTGTTGTGTTATAATTAACAATCGCTCCTGAATTCCCCCAGAGAAGGCGATTTATGGGTGAAAGTTAGAACACAAGAGAAATAAAGAAAAAGATTTAAATGACAGAAAACTTTTCTCATTTCAGACGGATTAAGCTTTTTATTGTCTCCACTTCTTTAGTCATGGCCCCCTTTTTTTTGATTTAATACTAGATGTCAGGGCAAGGTTTCACCACCCGATTCCCCAAGTGATTTGATTTCCAATTTGACTTGATATTGATTTGATTAGGGATATTTCATATTTTACAATAACAAATTAGTTAGAAGTTAATAGATAAGATGTTACATATTCTCAATGAAATGTTCTAACTGGTTTATAATAAAATGTTTACATTAAGAATTATGCTTCAAGGATAAAGTGGTACAGGAATGAAGTAAGGTCAGAATGATGGAAAGATAGAGGGAACGAAGGAAGGAAATTCAAACATGATCCGCTACACTAAAGTTGCTTTTATTTTACATGACCAACAAGTATCAGTATTTTAAGTGCCCTGATGTGGTGGACAAATGCTCTCTGCCAGGTCAAGTAAACAACCATTTCAAGTTAACAAATCCAATATATTAACAGTGTGCAGCAGCGGTGGGGAACCTCCGCCCTCCGGGCCTTACACTGCCCACATCGCAATCTGATCTGCCCTGTGCTGGCTGGGACGTACCATTGAGCTTTCAGAGCGATGAAGAGCAGAAGGCTCAGGACTGTGTGTTGCTGACGCATTAAGCTTCAGAGTTTATGGTTTTCCTGCACTCTGACCTACCGTGATGTCACATTATTACCCTTTAAATGCCATTGCCGACGTCATGTCACCTTGAAAAGAGAAGGGACACAAAGTGGTAGCAGTGTGTTGCTGCTGAAAACAGAGTTTGAATTGATTTACTAACTCTACTCACTTGTCTATTTCTAGGTCTCTTCAGGATTTATCTAAGCAGACAGACCTTCCTTATGGCACAGTGCTGGACTCTGCAGTCTATGACCAGGTGCGCTCCAAATCTATGAACCCCTTTGAGAGAGATCCCATGTACTCCCAGATGTGGCGGATGATCAACCGCACCGGAGGAGGGGACAACAATGTTGAGGAGTCAAAAGAAGGCATCCGCAAGGTAGGTCTTTTATTTTTCTGCATTTGCATCAGAGGATTCCACTCAGTAGAGTCAGGTCTTTATTTACCAACATTTAACGTTGTCATTTTGAACAAACCTAGATTTTGGTTGTTTTGTGAAATGACATATTTTCAGTCATGGTTATGCTAAAAGTCAGAACCAGCCACAACATATTGCTGCTAATGGACAGCAGCTGCTAAAGGGGCCACAATGTATGCAGGTGGGCCAATTATATGAAAATAAAACAAGACATGACAATAAAATGTACGACTGAATATAATCTGTACAGATCAAAACAAACTGAAGACAGTGACACTGAATAACAGGATTGTGATTTTTTGTCGTCTTCTCAGAGTTCATATGAAAAATATTCTCAGTGGTCAGACAACGGACACAGCATTGGTTTTTAGTACTTATGGTTAATTTGTATTGTTATATTGTATTATTTGCCTTTTATTGTCATTGTACAGCACTTTGGTCAGTTATGCTGTATTTAAATGTGCTCTATAAATAAATTTTACTTACTTACTTACTTATATGACCAACATCCATATGTGATTCCTGTTTCAGTGAGAAGCACATTTCAATCCTCCCTTGTTTACTGTTAGTTCTGGTTCTTTGAGCAAAGCCACACAAAAATTGCTCAGAAACAATAAAGACTTCTACTACAGTGCCCCTCCCCTCCCAGCCTAAATATTAAGTTATTTACTCAATAGAAATGATCAAATACAAACCATTCCAGTAATACATTTCTAGTTCTTTCTGCATTTAATACATGGAGGTAAACGTGTACACACTCAGACCTGTGGGGACCTGCAACTCAGTCTACAGGGCCGTCTGTTGACTGGGGATAAAGCTATCAAAGCGATGTTAATGATACACAGGTAACATACGTATGGTTAGATACTTAATTCCCCTGGTGATTACCCAGCATTATAAATACCTGACTGCTGCATCTCATTTGCAAGCCCCCCGCTCTCTGTTTGCATCGCCCGCTCTCCTCCAGTCAGTGTCTCCCTCTCCTTGAATATATTAGACTTGAGCTGGAGCCAGCGTTGGAAGCGTTGCAAGTCTTGGGAGGAGTGATTAAAGTGGCGGGTGGTGTTTTTAAAATGATGAGATGAATACAGCACATAACCACATGTAAGCACACAATTATTAGTGCACACTCACATACATTGCTTGTTGGCAGAGTTGTATGTATTTAATAGTGATTCTAGAATCATGAACAAGTCAGTCTGTCCTCTATCCTCTGAGCTGTCATGTATATATCGTTTTAATAGTATCTGATTGATAATTAAGAAGTCAATATAGAATATCCATAATTATCGTGTTATGTTCCTTATACACTACTAACCACAGATTTTGTATGAAGATGAACACCTTTAAATTTGCTAAAAGTGAAGCCAACTCCTCTTGATTGCCCCCTGGTGGTTTGCTGTCATCATAAAATATCTTAAACCCTGCCTTCCCCATGTTAATGGATCGGACATGGAAAAAAACGCATGTATCGGCGGGGGTCGAAGCCGCTCCTCCACACCACGCTTATTCACATAGCGTACACTCTGGCTACAAATAATGTCATAAACACAATATGGCGGCACCTGTGTCCAAGATATCAGGACAACGTATGGTTCAAACTATTTGTGTCAACACTGTCATATTAGAGAGTAGTGCGGGGTGATCTCCGACCACTGTTGGTAGTTGGTGCACAGACACCATTAAAAGAACAGGTCTTGATTTTTGCAGCACTTGCCGCTCAGGCCAACTAGACCAAGGTTTCCTATTGATTTGGTACAAGGAGGTTGTGGGGTCAAATCAGTACCACTCTGTGTTTCCTGCAGCTGTGAACAAATAGCAGCTTAAAGGTGAGCGTGGCATCACAGCAACAGTGATAACCAGGGAACCACTGGGGCCTCCTTTGTGAAGCAGAGCCGACCCTTCAGACACAATGTGCTGATTGCGTGTGCTCAAAGCGAGAACAAGGCCCGAGGCGCTCTATGCTGTCTGGGAACTTTAAAGTACATTGCCCGCTAGACTGGGCTGTTGCAACTTCAGGTGGAGGGCAAGTCCCCTGCTTTATCAAGCTTATGTTCACAAGTTAGCTTTGCACTATAGTATTAAGTAAAAGTGCTGAGTAATTTATAAATACATGTGTCAGCAGAAACACCAAGGGAAATAGGAACATTGGGTATGAGTAAGAGAATAGTCGTCCTGTGGCTATAATACATTAAAATGTGTTGCAATTACTGTAAAACATGTCCAGGAGCTATATGCTAAAGGGGGGTGGATTGTTCACTGATGAGACTCGATGCTCAATGATCATGGCGTCATATGAGGAAAACAGATTTTCAGTAGCAGCAGAGCGTGAGCAGGCAGGAGAGACAGCAGAGAGAGCTGGATGAAGGGCTGGTCATGAACAGGATGGAGAGAGCATCTGTTTT